>NW_025748929.1:0-29374 GCF_021184085.1 Oncorhynchus gorbuscha
CCGACCACAACAGTGAATCAACCCACCCAATCCCAGTGGAAAAGGGGAACCGGCCAGGCAGAGACAGCAAGGGCGGTTCGTTGCTCCAGAGCCTTTCCGTTCACCTTCCCACTCCTGGGCCAGACTACACTCAATCATATGACCCACTGAAGAGATGAGTCTTCAGTAAAGACTTAAAGGTTGAGACCGAGTTTGCGTCTCTGACATGGGTAGGCAGACCGTTCCATAAAAATGGAGCTCTATAGGAGAAAGCCCTGCCTCCAGCTGTTTGCTTAGAAATTCTAGGGACAATTAGGAGGCCTGCGTCTTGTGACCGTAGCGTACGTGTAGGTATGTACGGCAGGACCAAATCAGAGAGGTAGGTAGGAGCAAGCCCATGTAATGCTTTGTAGGTTAGCAGTAAAACCTTGAAATCAGCCCTTGCTTTGACAGGAAGCCAGTGTAGAGAGGCTAGCACTGGAGTAATATGATCAAATTTTTGGTTCTAGTCAGGATTCTAGCAGCCGTATTTAGCACTAACTGAAGTTTATTTAGTGCTTTATCCGGGTAGCCGGAAAATAGAGCATTGCAGTAGTCTAACCTAGAAGTGACAAAAGCATGGATTAATTTTTCTGCATCATTTTTGGACAGAAAGTTTCTGATTTTTGCAATGTTACGTAGATGGAAAAAAGCTGTCCTCGAAATGGTCTTGATATGTTCTTCAAAAGAGAGATCAGGGTCCAGAGTAACGCCGAGGTCCTTCACAGTTTTATTTGAGACGACTGTACAACCATTAAGATTAATTGTCAGATTCAACAGAAGATCTCTTTGTTTCTTGGGACCTAGAACAAGCATCTCTGTTTTGTCCGAGTTTAATAGTAGAAAGTTTGCAGCCATCCACTTCCTTATGTCTGAAACACATGCTTCTAGCGAGGGCAATTTTGGTGCTTCACCGTGTTTCATTGAAATGTACAGCTGTGTGTCATCCGCATAGCAGTGAAAGTTTACATTATGTTTTCGAATAACATCCCCAAGAGGTAAAATATATAGTGAAAACAATAGTGGTCCTAAAACAGAACCTTGAGGAACACCGAAATGTACAGTTGATTTGTCAGAGGACAAACCATTCACAGAGACAAACTGATATCTTTCCGACAGATAAGACCTAAACCAGGCCAGAACATGTCCGTGTAGACCAATTTGGGTTTCCAATCTCTCCAAAAGAATGTGGTGATCGATGGTATCAAAAGCAGCACTAAGGTCTAGGAGCACGAGGACAGATGCAGAGCCTCGGTCCGATGCCATCAAAATGTCATTTACCACCTTCACAAGTGCCGTCTCAGTGCTATGATGGGGTCTAAAACCAGACTGAAGCATTTCGTATACATTGTTTGTCTTCAGGAAGGCAGTGAGTTGCTGCGCAACAGCCTTCTCTAAAATCTTTGAGAGGAATGGAAGATTCGATATAGGCCGATAGTTTTTTATATTTTCTGGGTCAAGGTTTGGCTTTTTCAAGAGAGGCTTTATTACTGCCACTTTTAGTGAGTTTGGTACACATCCCCAGTGGATAGAGAGCCGTTTATTATGTTCAACATAGGAGCGTTAGTTATAAAGGATTACAGCGTTAGTTATAAAGGATGAGCCATAACTAGAATACAGAGTGGAGTACTGGGTGGTTGTACGGTGGGTACAGCAGTAGTTATATAGGATGAGCCATAACTAGAATATAGGGTGGAGTACTGGGTGGTTGTACAGAGTTAGTTATATAGGATGAGCCATAACTAGAGTACAGGGTGGAGTACTGGGTGGTTGTACAGCGTTAGTTATATAGGATGAGCCATAACTAGAATATAGGGTGGAGTACTGGGTGGTTGTACAGCGTTAGTTATATAGGATGAGCCATAACTAGAGTACAGGGTGGAGTACTGGGTGGTTGTAAGGTGGGTACAGCGTTAGGTATATAGGATGAGCCATAACTAGAGTACAGGGTGGAGTACTGGGTGGTTGTAAGGTGGGTACAGCGTTAGGTATATAGGATGAGCCATAACTAGAGTACAGAGTGGAGTACTGGGTGGTTGTACAGCGTTAGTTATATAGGATGAGCCATAACTAGAATACAGAGTGGAGTACTGGGTGGTTGTACGGTGGGTACAGCAGTAGTTATATAGGATGAGCCATAACTAGAATACAGAGTGGAGTACTGGGTGGTTGTAAGGTGGGTACAGCGTTAGGTATATAGGATGAGCCATAACTAGAGTACAGGGTGGAGTACTGGGTGGTTGTACAGCGTTAGTTATATAGGATGAGCCATAACTAGAGTACAGGGTGGAGTATTGGGTGGTTGTACGGTGGGTACAGCAGTAGTTATATAGGATGAGCCATAACTAGAATACAGTATATACATATGAAGTGGGTAAAACACTATGTAAATATTATTAAAGTGACCAGTGTTCAATGACTATGTACATAGGGCAGCAGTCCCTCACCACCTCCTTTAAGCTGTGAGCTCCTTGTTGACGTTGAGGGAGAGGTTATATTCCTGGCACCACTCCGCCAGGGCCCCTCACCACCTCCTTTAAGCTGTCTCATTGTTACTGGTAATCAGGTCTACCACTGTTGTGTTGTCAGTAAACTTGATGATTGAGTTGGAGACTAGAAGCTAAGGGGTAATAATGTCAAAATATTTTTTCAGAGTGGAGCTTAGTTTATAAATTGCCTGGCCCGGCTGATGGGACAGTGGATGTGTAGAATGGAACTGTCAACAGGCATTACCTGTGGATCATCGTGATTAACTAACAGCTATCAACCATTCAGCATTCAAGATCCAAATGTACCATTTTATGAGGGATCTAGTCTGGATTAAACCTCATAGTTTAATCATGTGGTGGTTTCAGTTAGGGCTGTTTAACCAAATACTCTGTTTGTCTTTGGCAGGAGAGAGGCCAGACTCTCACTCTGACAGCGGGAAGAGTCCTTCAGGGGAACCAGACCCAGAGACGCCCAAACCAGCGGGACGACAACACCCCACCTCCCATTGTGGAAAGAGTTTTAAGAGGTTATGGACACTAAAAGAGCATGGGAGAACACACACAGGAGAAAAGCCTAACCACCGCTCAGACTTTGGGAAGAGGTTTTGCCAGATAGACAGCCTGAAACGACATAAGAGAATACACACAGGAGAAAATCCTCACCACTGCTTCCAGTGTGGCAAGAGTTTTACCCGTTTATGTTACCTGAAAATACATGAGCGAATACACTCTGGAGTGAAGCCTCATCACTGTTCCCAATGTGGAAAGAGTTTTACCCATTCAGGGAGCCTGAAAAAACACGAGAAAACACACTCAGCAGAGAAGCCCTACCACTGCTCCCAGTGTAGAAAAATATTTATCAGTTTATGGCACCTGAGATCGCATGAGAGGGCGCACACAGGAGAGAAGCCATATCACTGTTCTCACTGTAAAAATAGTTTTACCCAGTTAGGGATACACACATGTGAAAAGCCCTACCAGTGCTCCTTGTGTGGAAAGAGTTTTACCCAGTTAGGAAACCTGAACCAGCATGAGAGGACACACACAGGAGGGGATAAGGCCTACCACTGCTCCCAGTGTGAAAATAGTTTTACCCGGTTAAGGCATCTGAATAAGCACGAAAGAATACATACACAGGAGGAGAAGACATACCACTGCTCTCAATGTGGAAAGACATTTTCCCAGTCAGAGGACCTGAAATCACATGAGAGAATAGAGAGGCTGTGTTCTGACTTATGTTTTTGATTGAGAATGTGTTTTTCTTTATGCCACACAAAACCAAATTGTATGTATGAAAGCTTTTGGAAAAAAATAATAGGTCTACTTTTTATACATTTTTATCGTGACCACTTATCGAGACCACGATCATATATAGAAAATCTGATATTAACATTTTGTTTTGATTAGGAACTTTGATTGATTGGATGGTATCAACCCTTAGATGTTCAGTTGATGATATTTCAAAATGTAAACAATGAAGTAGATTCATTGGAAGTTGCATTTCTTTGTTTTAACCTTAATCTCTTGAATGTAGTTGTGTCATGTCATTCATTTGTGTACGATTCATCAAGCTAAAAGGTGATGACGTAGTTCTGATGACATTAAGTTGTTGACATGAAAAACATTCACGACCTCGTGAATATTCCCATGAGTACTATTCCACCATGTCAGAGAAAACTCAGGTGTTGATTGTAAAAAGGATTTGATTGATGCAAAATATTGTGTTTGAAAATGTTTTAATGTGGAACACCAATAGATCATTATATACATCTACATGATGTATTGTTACACCATGTAGGAGCAGTATAGACCTAGTCTGTTCATTATATACATCTACATGATGTATTGTTACACCATGCAATCTGTTTCCTCTCAGGTTATGAATATGTTACTGCAACTTTAAAGGTTCTAAATGATGTCACCATTGCCCTTGATTCTAAGCAAAGTTGTGCTGCTATTTCTATTGACTTGGCCAAAGCTTTTGATACGGTAGACCATTCCATTCTTGTGGGCCGGCTAAGGAGTATTGGTGTCTCTGAGGGGTCTTTGGCCTGGTTTGCTAACTACTGCTCTCGAAGAGTGCAGTGTATAAAGTCAGAACATCTGCTGTCTCTGTCACTGCCTGTCACCAAGGGAGTACCCCAAGGCTCAATCCTAGGCCCCACACTCTTCTCAATTTACATCAACAACAAAGCTCAGGCAGTAGAATGCTCTCTCACCCATTTATATGCAGATGATAGTCTTATACTCAGCTGGCCCCTCCCCGGATTTTGTGTTAAACACTCTACAACAAATCTTTCTTAAAGTCCAACAAGCTTTCTCTGCCCTTAACCTTGTTCTGAACACCTCCAAAACAAAGGTCATGTGGTTTGGTAAGAAGAATGTCCCTCTCCCCACCGGTGTGATTACAAACTCTGAGGTTTTAGAGCTTGAGGTAGTCACCTCATACAAGTACTTGGGAGTATGGCTAGACGGTACACTTTCCTTCTCTCAGCACATATCAAAGCTGCAGGCTAAGGTTAAATCTAGACTTTGTAACGACGTTCGTCTGTTGTATGAAGAGAGTCAGACCGAAATGCAGCGTGTAGGTTACTCATGACTTTAATGAAAATAATCGCGGTACATGAAATAACTGTATATGAAAACAACAAACGAAACGTGAAACCTATTACAGCCTATCTGGTGACTACAACACTAAGACAGGAACAAACACCCACAAAAGACAACGCGAAAGTCAGGCTGTCTAAATACGGTTCTCAATCAGAGACAACGACAAGCACCTGATTGAGAATCGCCCCAGGCAGCCAAGCCTAACTAGACACACCCCTAATCATACACAATCCCAATTACTACAAACCCCAATACGAAACACAACATATAAACCCATGTCACACCCTGGCTTACCCAAACATATACCAAAAACACAAAATATAATGACCAAGGCGTGACAGACTTGGTTTTGTCTATTGTAATCGCTCCTCTTTCACCCCAGCTGCCAAACTAACCCTGATTCAGATGACCATCCTACCCATGCTAGATTACAGAGACATAATTTATAGATCGACAGGTAAGGGCACTCTCAAGCGGCTAGATGTTTTTTACCATTCGGCCATCAGATTTGCCACCATGTTCCTTATAGGACACATCACTGCACTCTATACTCCTCTGTAAACTGGTCATCTCTGTATACCCGTCGCAAGACCCACTGGTTGATGCTTATTTATAAAAACCCTCTTAGACCTCACTCACCCCTATCTAAGATAACTACTGCAGCCCTCATCCTCCACATACAACACCCATTCTGCCAGTCACATTCTGTTAAAGGTCCCCAAAGCACACACATCCCTGGGTCGCTCCTCTTTTCAGTTCGCTGCAGCTAGCGATGGGAACAAGCTACAAGAAACACTCAAACTGGACAGTTTTATCTCCATCTCTTCATTCAAAGACTAAATTATAGACACTCTTATTGACAGTTGTGGCTGCTTCGCGTGATGTATTGTTGTCTCTACCTTCTTACCTATGTGCTGTTCTCTGTGCCCAATAGTGTTTGTACCATGTTTTGTGCTACTACCATGTTGCTGTCATGTGGTGTTGCTACCATGCTGTGTTGTCATGTGCTGCTGCCTTGCTATGTTGTTCTTAGGTCTCTATGTAGTTTTGTTGTGTCTCTCTTGTCGTGATGTGTGTTTTGTCCTATATTTTTATTTAATTTATTTTTAATCCCAGCCCACATCCAGAAGAAGAAGGCCTTTTGGTCGGCCGTCATTGTAAATAATAATTTGTTATTAAAACTTCTTAGGGATCGGCGTCCCGTTAACGGGACAGTTGTAAATCAGCGCCTTGTGTCACGATCGCAGATTTGAGAGAAACAACAAATGCCGGTACATAAAAGTGTCTTATATCGACTGAAAGCTTAAATTCTTGTTAATATAACTGCACTGTCCAATTTACAGTAGCTATTACTGCAAAATAATGCCATGCTACTGTTTGAGGAGAGCTCCTAACAACAAAACACTTTTTTTCACCTGCGATAGGTTTGATAGATTCACATCTGAAGGTGAAATGTGTTCTTACATTCTGAAATGTGTTCTTACATTCTGAAATGTGTTCTTACATTCTGAAATCTTGCTCTGATTTAACATCCAAAGGGTCGCAGAGATAACATGAAGTGTTGTTTGTTAGATAAAATCCTTTTTTCATATCCTAAAAAGGTCCATATAGCACGATCGATTTTGTATTTCCACTCGTTCAATTTAGAATTAGACCAAGATGGCATAGCAGTTCAGACGTCTTTTGTCCTCGTCTTGTCGTGTCCCATGTATATATATATATATATTTACAACTTTTTTTTTCACATACATTTTTTTAATTTTCCATCAACTCATCTTCAAAACACTCTCCTGCAACCCGCCTCACCAATTTATATTTATAAAAAAGTATTATTTACCTCAAATCTGTAATCCTCCAAGAAGCTAGCCAGAAACTCCAAGAAGCTAGCCAGAAACTAGCCAGAGGCTGGCCCAGAAGCTAATCAGAAGCTAGTTCAGAAGCTAGTTAGCTTCTTTACTGGCAAATCGTTAGTATTCAGCTAACCACGGTTTGTGGTCATCAGCTCGAAAATCTAGCCAGTTTTGTTCGGCGCAGCGCGGCTCGGAACGGAACATACCGGAAAAAATTTTCTCTCCATGTCCCTGGATTTCAACCGCTCTCTGGACATTCATACCTGGATCTCACAGCTAGCTAGCTGCTATCCGTGTAACTATCGGCTTTCATCGATTCCGGAGCAAACATAAATTATTCCGGAGATAGCCAGCTCCGTCAATCACTCCTGAGTTCCATCAATCACTCCTGGGCTGCAGTCACCTATCCGGACCCGTTTTACTGCCTACGCGGAGCCCCACCGGGCCTTCACAACTGGACTGCCGACGTTATCTACCCAAGGGAGTTATCCAGCTGGCTCCTCCGTCGCGACGTTACCTGAACGCCCATCTGCGGCCTGCTAACCGTTAGCTGTCTTATCGGCTGCTATCTGAATAGACAATCAGACAATTTATTTATTTGTATTATTATTATTATTTTTTCTTCTAGCTAATATCTATTGTTTTTATTTTTGTTGTTGTTGTGTGATTTGGATTAATCCCCTCTACCACACGGAACCCCACTAATCTCCTGACGGAATGCAAGAGGTGGCTAATAGCAGACCTCCATCCTATGCTAGCTTGCTACCGATGGCCTGGCTAGCTGTCTAAATCGCCGTGACCCCCAACCAACCTCTCCACTCACCGGACCCTTTGGATCACTCGACTAAGCATGCCTGTCATGTTTTGTCTGGATTAAAGACTCTGTTTTCGCCAAGTCGCTTTTGGGTCCTCATTCACCTGCATAATAGAAGGATCCGACCAAGAATGGACCCAGCGACTATGGATTCTCTCTACTCTACTCTCGAGTTCCAGGGAGCGATGCTCGGCAGACACGAGCAGGAATTGTCTGCTGCTCGGCATGCCGTTGAGACCCTGGCCGCTCAGGTCTCCGACCTCTCAGGACAGTATCAGAGTCTTCGTCTCGTGCCACCAGCTACTTCCGGGTCTTCCGAGCCTCCGGAACCTAGGGTTAATAACCCACCATGTTATTCTGGGCAGCCCACTGAGTGCCGCTCCTTTCTCACCCAGTGTGATATAGTGTTCTCTCTCCAACCCAACACATACTCAAGAGAGAGAGCTCGGATTGCCTACGTCATATCACTCCTTACTGGTCGGGCTCGGCAGTGGGGCACAGCTATCTGGGAGGCAAGCGCTGAGTGTACTAACAATTATCTGAACTTTAAAGAGGAGATGATAAGAGTTTTTGATCGTTTTTGGGAAAGAAGCTTCCTGGTCCCTGTCTTCCCTATGTCAAGGTAATCGATCCATAACGGATTACTCTATAGAGTTTCGCACTCTTGCTGCCTCCAGTAACTGGAACGAGCAGGCGTTGCTCGCTCGTTTTTTGGAGGGACTCCACGCTAAGGTTAAGGATGAGATTCTCTCTCGGGAGGTTCCATCCAGCGTGGATTCTTTGATTGAACTCGCTATTCGCATTGAACGACGGGTAGATCTTCGTCACCGAGCTCATAGAAGAGAGCTCGCGTTAACTGTGTCCCCCCTCTCCCCGACACTACCATCTTTCCCCACTGACTCAGGTGTTGAGCCCATGCAGCTGGGGGGTATTCACATCTCTACTAAGGAGAGGGAACGGAGAATCACCAACCGCCTCTGTCTCTATTGCGGTTCCGCTGGTCATTTTGTCATTTCATGTCCAGTTAAAGGCCAGAGCTCATCAGTAAGCGGAGGGCGACTGATAAGCGCTACTAGACGGTCCTCTCCGTCAAGTACCTGTACTACTTTACCGGTCCATCTACGCTGGACCGGATCGGCAGCTTCCTGTAGTGCATTAATAGACTCTGGGGCGGAGGGCTGTTTTATGGACGAAGCCTGGGCTCGGGAACATGACATTCCTCTCAGACAGTTAGGGGAGCCCACGGTCATGTTCGCCTTGGATGGTAGTCCTCTCCCCAGTATATTATGTGAAACACTACCTTTAACCCTCACTGTATCTGGTAACCATAGTGAGACCATTTCTTTTTTGATTTTTTGTTCACCTTTTACACCTGTTGTTTTGGGTCATCCCTGGCTAGTGTGTCATAATCCTTCTTTTGATTGGTCTAGTAATTCTATCCTTTCCTGGAACGTTTCTTGTCATGTGAAGTGTTTAATGTCTGCTATTTCTCCTGTTTGTTCTGTCCCCTCTTCTCAGGAGGAACCTGGTGATTTGACAGGAGTGCCGGAGGAATATCATGGTCTGCGCACGGTCTTCAGTCGGTCCAGAACCAACTCCCTTCCTCCTCACCGGTCGTATGATTGTTGTTCTGATCTCTTTAAGAAGCGTTTTGCATCCGCTCCTATCCTTGTTGCACCTGACGTCACTAAACAGTTTATTGTTGAGGTTGACGCGTCGGGGGTGGGCGTGGGAGCCATTCTGTCCCAGCGCTCCGATACTGACGATGGGGTCCACCCTTGTGCGTATTTTTCTCATCGCCTGTCACCGTCGGAACGTAACTATGATGTGGCTAACCGCGAACTGCTCGCCATCCGTTTAGCCCTAGGCAAATGGCGACAGTGGTTGGAGGGGGCGACCGTTCCTTTTGTCGTTTGGACTGACCAAAGGAACCTTGAGTACATCCGTTCTGCCAAACGACTGAATGCGCGTCATGCTCGTTGGGCGTTGTTTTTCGCTCGTTTCGAGTTCGTTATTTCTTATTGCCCGGGTACTAAGAACACCAAGCCTCATGCTTTATCCCGTCTCTTTAGTTCTGCTGTGGCTTCTACCGATCCCGAGGGGATCCTTCCTGTTGGGCGTGTTGTCGGGTTGACTGTCTGGGGAATTGAGAGACAGGTTAAGCAAGCACTCACGCACACTGCGTCGCCGCGCGCTTGTCCTAGTAACCTTCTTTTCGTTCCTGTTTCTACTCGTCTGGCTGTTCTTCAGTGGGCTCACTCTGCCAAGTTAGCTGGCCATCCCGGCGTTCGGGGTACGCTTGCTTCTATTCGCCAGCGGTTTTGGTGGCCTACTCAGGAGCGTGACACGCGCCGTTTCGTGGCTGCGTGTTCAGACTGCGCGCAGAAGAAGTCTGGTAATTTTTTTCTGCTTCTGCTCCTGGTCTTGCTGGGTCTCAGTCTGTTCCCTGCCATCGCATCTCTCCTGTTCTTGTTCCTGCCCTTGCTGTGTCTCAGTCTGTCCCTAGTTGTTACTCTCCTGGCCTGTTTGGTCCTGTTTGCTCTAAAGCTTTCAGTTCTCTACCCGTGTCTCATTTTTTTTTTTTTTTTTAGAGTAGTACCCTAGTTTCCCTTTTTATCGTTTTTCGTTACGGTCCTGAGGAGAGGAGTTGGGTTCTTTCTCGGGACGTGCTGGACCGTTTGTGATCTATGATTTCCTCCGTTGCCGCCAGTGTTCCTCCTCGAGAGCGCCAGGAGGCGCTCGGTGAGTGGGGGGGTACTGTCATGTTTTGTCTTATTTTGTCTTGTCATTTTGCTTTTCCCTCTGTTCGTTTTCCCCCTGCTGGTCTTTTTAGGTTCGTTCCCCTCTTTCTCTCTTCCTCCCTCTCTCTCTTCTCTCTATCGCTCCGTTCCTGCTCCCAGCTGTTCCTATTCCCCTAATCAATCATTTAGTCTTCCCACACCTGTTCCCTATCTTTCCCCCTGATTAGAGTCCCTATTTCTCCCCTTGTTTTCCGTTTCTGCCCTGTCGGATCCTTGTCTATTGTTCACCGTGCTGTGTCTGTGTATCGCCCTGTCGTGTCGTGTTTCCCTCAGATGCTGCGTGGTGAGCAGGTGTCTGAGTCTGCTACGTTCAAGTGCCTTCCCGAGGCAACCTGCAGTTCAAGATCGAGTCTCCAGTCTGTTCTCGTCATTACGAGTGGAATTGTGCTTTATGATTGTATTTTTACTTTACTGGATTAAAGACTCTGTTTTCGCCAAGTCGCTTTTGGGTCCTCATTCACCTGCATAACAATGCCTCTCCTTAATGTCAATATGCCTTGTCGATTGCTGTTCTGGTTAGTGTTTATTGGCTTATTTCACTGTAGAGCCTCTAGTCCTGCTCACTATACCTTATCCACCTATTAGTTCCACCACCCACACATGCAATGACATCTCCTGGTTTCAATGATGTTTCTAGAGACAATATCTCTCTCTTCATCACTCAATACCTAGGTTTACCTCCACTGTATTCACATCCTACCATACCTTTTTCTGTACATTATACCTTGATGCTATTTTATCGCCCCCAGAAACCTCCTTTTACTCTCTGTTCCAGACGACCAATTCTTATTGCTTTTAGCCGCACCCTTATTCTACTCCTCCTCTGTTCCTCTGGCGATGTAGAGGTGAATCCAGGCCCTGCAGTGCCTAGCTCCACTCCTATTCCCTAGGCGCTCTCTTTTGACGATTTCTGTAACCGTAATAGCCTTGGTTTCATGCATGTTAACATTAGAAGCCTCCTCCCTAAGTTTGTTCTATTCACTGCTTTAGCACACTCTGCCAACCCGGATGTTCTAGCTGTGTCTGAATCCTGGTTTAGGAAGACCACCAAAAATTCTGAAATTTTAATTCCAAACTCCGACATTTTCAGACAAGATAGAACTGCCAAAGGGGGCGGTGTTGCAATCTACTGCAAAGATAGCCTGCAGAGCTCTGTCCTACTATCCAGGTTTGTACCCAAACAATTTGAACTTCTACTTTTAAAAATCCACCTCTCTAAAAACAAGTCTCTCACCGTTGCCGCCTGCTATAGACCACCCTCTGCCCCCAGCTGTGCTCTGGACACCATATGTGAACTGATTGCCCCCCATCTATCTTCAGAGCTCGTGCTGCTAGGCGACCTAAACTGGAACATGCTTAACACCCCAGCCATCCTACAATCTAAACTTGATGCCCTCAATCTCACACAAATTATCAATGAACCTACCAGGTACCTGCCCAAAGCCTTAAACACAGGCACCCTCATAGATATCATCCTAACCAACTTGCCCTCTAAATACACCTCTGCTGTCTTCAACCAAGATCTCAGCGATCACTGCCTCATTGCCTGCATCCGTAATGGGTCAGCGGTCAAACGACCTCCACTCATCACTGTCAAACGCTCCCTGAAAGACTTCAGCGAGCAGGCCTTTCTAATCGACCTGGCCGGGGTATCCTGGAAGGATATTGATCTCATCCCGTCAGTAGAGGATGCCTGGATATATATATATATTTTTTAAATGCCTTCCTAACCATCTTAAAGAAACATGCCCCTTTCAAGAAATTTAGAACCAGGAACAGATATAGCCCTTGGTTCTCCCCAGACCTGATGTTCAAATGTTCATAAATGACCAGCAGGGTTAAATAATAATAATCACAGTGGTTGTCGAGGCAGCAAGTCAGCACCTCAGGAGTAAATGTCCGTTGGCTTTTCATAGCCTATCATTGAGAGTATCTCTACCGCTCCTGCTGTCTCTAGAGAGTTGAAAACAGCCTGGGACAGGTAGCACGTCCCGTGAACAGGTCAGGGCTCCATAGCCGATCATTGAGAGTATCTCTACCGCTCCTGCTGTCTCTAGAGAGTTGAAAACAGCAGGTCTGGGACAGGGAGCACGTCCGGTGAACAGGTCAGGGTTACATAGCCGCAGGCAGAACAGTTGAAACTGGAGCAGCAGTTTTAGTGCTTTATCCGGGTAGCCGGAAAGTAGTGCAGTAGTCTAACCTGGATGAATGGATTAATTTTTCTGCATCATATTTGGACAGAAAGTGTCTGATTTTTTGCAATATTACGTAGATGGAAAAAAGCTGTCCTCGAAATGGTCTTGATATGTTCTTCAAAAGAGAGATCAGGGTCCAGAGTAACGCCGAGGTCCTTCACAGTTTTATTTGAGACGACTGTACAACCATTAAGATTAATTGTCAGATTCAACAGAAGATCTCTTTGTTTCTTGGGACCTAGAAGAAGCATCTCTGTTTTGATCGACTGTATCTTTGAACTAGCTAGCCAGCCAATGATTAACCATGTGCGACAGCATGCCTTTTCCTTTTGGACAAAAAATATAAGAATATTGGCTCTCTAGCTAGCTTTGTTTGACCCCGATTGGTGCTTATTTGACAAAGATACACACCCTGATCTCTCTTTTGACAAACAAATCAAGACTATTTCAAGGACAGCTTTTTTTCCATCTACGTAACATTGCAAAAATCAGAAACTTTGAAAACTGGTTGTTTTGCAAATGTTGAACTTATAAAATGGCTACTAATACTAGAAAAGCTCAATCAGAGTCCAATTATACAGATCTGACGATGTTCTCGGCTCTAGGAAGTCTTGGTGGTTCCAAACGTCTTCCATTTAAGAATGATGGAGGCCACTTTGTTCTTAAGGACCTTCAATGCTGCAGACATTTTTTGTTGTTGTTACCCTTCCCCACATCTGTGCTTCAACACTTCCCCTCGACCTCATGGCTTGGTTTTGTTGTTGTTACCCTTCCCCACATCTGTGCTTCAACACTTCCCCTCGACCTCATGGCTTGGTTTTGTTGTTGTTACCCTTCCCCACATCTGTGCTTCAACACTTCCCCTCGACCTCATGGCTTGGTTTTGTTGTTGTTACCCTTCCCCACATCTGTGCTTCAACACTTCCCCTCGACCTCATGGCTTGTTTTTTTTTTTTTTTGCTGAACTGTCAACTGTGGGACCTTATATAGACACGGGTGTGTCTTTCCAAATCATGTCCAATCAATTCAATTTACCACAGGTGGAATCCAATCAAGTTGTAGAAACATCTCAAGGATGATCAATGGAAACAGGATGCACCTGAGCTCAGTTGTGAGTCTCATAGCAAAGGTTCTGAATACTGAATAAATAAGGTATTTATGTTGTTTTAAAATATGCCGAAAAACCTGTTTTTTTAGGTCCTCATTATGGGGTATGACACATTACTATGGCGGAATCAAGCATGACCCAATACATTTACATTACATTTAAGTCATTTAGCAGACGCTCTTATCCAGAGCGACTTACAAATTACTATGACAACACTAAGCATGAACTATTACTATGACGTCAACAAGCATGACGGATTACTATGGCAACACCAAGCGTGGCAGATTACTATGGCAACACCAAGAGTGACGGATTACTATGGCAACACCAAGCGTGGCAGATTACTATGGCAACACCAAACATGGCAGATTACTATGGCAACACCAAGCATGACAGATTACTATGGCAACACCAAACATGACAGATTACTAGTGCTCAGGAATAATCATTATGCTTATATGGGGAAACACGAGTGAAAAATGTAGAGGAGAGGTGAATAAGGGAGTGGGAACAGGTGTGGAGGGAAGGGGTGTGGCCTTTGGTAATTGGAGGCAATTAGAGTCATGTATGTAGGGGGGCCATAACCCTTCACAACAGTAAGTGTTGAAAATAATGGACCTATGTAATTAGTGCTGCACTCTCATGGAAGCCAATTGAGATTATATTGTCAACATTGGTTTAGCTAGGTTTTTTTTTTTAACAATTACTATTCTAGTTTATAATGTACATACTCATTTTCAGGTCTAAGTCTGGAAATATTGTCTGTACATTTTTATTACATTTGTTTTCGTTTGTTTCTAAACTCCGTTACCCACTAGTCAGCAGCAGGCGATGTGAGTCTTTCAGGTGGCGCTTCTTGGGTGACGTCTAATCTAGTGGACGGGACACATCTTCAACAACAACAACAACAACAAAGCTACCGATTCAAAACCCCTTCGGCAGCTTGCTAGCCAACATAAAACCGAAACATTGAAGTTATTTTTAAACACAATCCTGTTAAAGTATATACCAGTTAACTTAAAAGTAATTTGCTTGTTCAATTTGTTGAAATTGTTACTAGCACTAAGCTAGTCGCTAATGCAAACTAGCTAACAACCCCAACCATGAGCTCACTAAACTACTCCTCCCCTGCTAAAGAAGATGATGTCTGCTGGGCGGAGAGAGAAGCTCTGGGGCTGAACATTGTCGTGAAAGAGGAGGATATTACAGTGAAAGGAGAGGAAGAAGCTTCCAGAACGATAAAGGAGGAAGATCATGTTACATTTGGAGTGGAAGAGGGGATAGAGGCTGTCACAGTGGAAGAGGAAGAGGGGATAGAGGCTGTCACAGTGGAAGAGGAAGAGGGGATAGAGGCTGTCACAGTGGAAGAGGAAGAGGGGATAGAGGCTGTCACAGTGGAAGAGGAAGAGGGGATAGAGGCTGTCACAGTGGAAGAGGAAGAGGGGATAGAGGCTGTCACAGTGGAAGAGGAAGAGGGGATAGAGGCTGTCACAGTGGAAGAGGAGTGGGTAGAAGATTTCAGAATAAAAAAGGAAGAGGAAGAACCTTCTAGTGTGGAAGAGGAGGCTATCTCACTAAAAGAGGAGGAGGAAGACGTTTTGGGAGTGAGAGAGGAGGAGGAGACTGAAAAAGATCTGATTAACACCAGTAAGTATAGCTTCTTTTGTCCTGCAGATGCGCACAAAAAAATGAATAACTTGTGGGGGACTTTTATTTTGACACGAGGTAAGCAGAGAGGAAGTGTGTCTCCAAAATACCCATGTTTGTAAAGTATGTTTAATAATATACTATCATATACATATGATAGTACATATTTCAGCCACACCTGTTGCTGACAGGTGTATAAAATCGACCACACCGCCATGCAATCTCCGTAGACAACTGTTGGGAGTAGAATGGCCTTATTGAAGAGCTCAGTGACTTTCAACATGGCACCGTCATAGGATGGCACTTTTCCAACAAGTCAGTTCGAAAAATATTTGCCAGAGTTTCCCTGGTCTACTGTAAGTGCTGTTATGTATTTTTATTTAATTGGGGGCAGAAGCTCCCCATTATTATGGATCCCCATTTGCTGCCCAGGCAGAAGCTACTCTTCCTGGGATATATTATGGATCCCCATTAGTTCCTGCCAAGGCAGCGGCTACTCTTCCTGGGGTTTATTATGGATCCCCATTAGTTCCTGCCAAGGCAGCAGCTACTCTTCCTGGGGTTTATTATGGATCCCCATTAGTTCCTGCCAAGGCAGCGGCTACTCTTCCTGGGATATATTATGGATCCCCATTAGTTCCTACCAAGGCAGCAGCTACTCTTCCTGGGATATATTATGGATCCCCATTAGTTCCTGCCAAGGCAGCGGCTACTCTTCCTGGGGTTTATTATGGATCCCCATTAGTTCCTGCCAAGGCAGCAGCTACTCTTCCTGGGGTTTATTATGGATCCCCATTAGTTCCTGCCAAGGCAGCGGCTACTCTTCCTGGGATATATTATGGATTTATTATGGATCTCTTCATATAGTTATACTATAAGGGGTTTATTAGGGAGACACGTAGTCCTCCTGGGGTTTATTATGGAATTAGGTCCTTCCTAATATTTCAGCTATAAATTAGGTCCTTAATATTTCAGATAAGACACATAGTCCTTAATTAGGTCCTTAATATTTCATTAATAGGTCCTTAATATTTCAGCTATAAGGTATAGGGAGACACGTAGTCCTTAATTAGGTCCTTAATATTTCAGCTATAAGGTATAGGGAGACACGTAGTCCTTAATTAGGTCCTTAATATTTCAGCTATAAGGTATAGGGAGACACGTAGTCCTTAATTAGGTCCTTAATATTTCATTAATAGGTCCTTAATATTTCAGCTATAAGGTATAGGGAGACACGTAGTCCTTAATTAGGTCCTTAATATTTCAGCTATAAGGTATAGGGAGACACAGTCCTTAATTAGGTCCTTAATATTTCAGCTATAAAGTATAGGGAGACACATAGTCCTGTGATAGGTCCTTAATATTTCAGCTATAAGCGAGACACACAGTCCTTTATTAGGTCCTTAATATTTCAGCTATAAGGTATAGGGAGACACATAGTCCTTAATTAGGTCCTTAATATTTCAGCTATAAAGTATAGGGAGACACATAGTCCTGTGTTAGGTCCTTAATATTTCAGCTATAAGGTATAGGGAGACACATAGTCCTGTGATAGGTCCTTAATATTTCAGCTATAAGGGAGACACATAGTCCTGTGTTAGGTCCTTAATATTTAAGCTATAAGGTATAGGGAGACACATAGTCCTTAATTAGGTCCTTAATATTTCAGCTATAAGGTATAGGGAGACACATAGTCCTTAGACACACAGACCTTTATTAGGTCCTTAATATTTCAGCTATAAGGTATAGGGAGACACATGGTCCTTAATTATGTCCTTAATATTTCAGCTATAAGGTATAGGGAGGCAAGTCAAATCAAATCAAATGTTATTTGTCACATACACATGGTTAGCAGATGTTAATGCGAGTGTAGCGAAATGCTTGTGCTTCTAGTTCTGACAATGCAGTAATAACCAACAAGTAATCTAACTAACAATTCCAAAACTACTGTCTTATACACAGTGTAAGGGGATATAGAATATGTACATAAGGATATATGAATGAGTGATGGTACAGAGCAGCATAGGCAAGATACAGTAGATGGTATGGAGTACAGTATATACATATGAGATGAGTATGTAAACAAAGTGGCATAGTTAAAGTGGCTAGTGATACATGTATTACATAAGGATGCAGTCGATGATATAGAGTACAGTATATACGTATGCATATGAGATGAATAATGTAGGGTAAGTAACATTATATAAGGTAGGATTGTTTAAAGTGGCTAGTGATATATTTACATTTCCCATCAATTCCCATTATTACAGTGGCTGGAGTTGAGTCAGTGTCAGTGTGTTGGCAGCAGCCACTCAATGTTAGAGGTGGCTGTTTAACAGTCTGATGGCCTTGAGATAGAAGCTGTTTTTCAGTCTCTCGGTCCCAGCTTTGATGCACCTGTACTGACCTCGCCTTCTGGATGATAGCGGGGTGAACAGGCAGTGGCTCGGGTGGTTGATGTCCTTGATGATCTTTATGGCCTTCCTGTAACATCGGGTGGTGTAGGTGTCCTGGAGGGCAGGTAGTTTGCCCCGGTGATGCGTTGTGCAGACCTCACTACCCTCTGGAGAGCCTTACGGTTGAGGGCGGAGCAGTTGCCGTACCAGGCGGTGATACAGCCCGCCAGGATGCTCTCGATTGTGCATCTGTAGAAGTTTGTGAGTGCTTTTGGTGACAAGCCGAATTTCTTCAGCCTCCTGAGGTTGAAGAGGCGCTGCTGCGCCTTCTTCACGATGCTGTCTGTGTGAGTGGTCCAATTCAGTTTGTCTGTGATGTGTATGCCGAGGAACTTAAAACTTGCTACCCTCTCCACTACTGTTCCATCGATGTGGATAGGGGGGTGTTCCCTCTGCTGTTTCCTGAAGTCCACAATCATCTCCTTAGTTTTGTTGACGTTGAGTGTGAGGTTATTTTCCTGACACCACACTCCGAGGGCCCTCACCTCCTTCCTGTAGGCCGTCTCGTCATTGTTGGTAATCAAGCCTACCACTGTTGTGTCGTCCGCAAACTTGATGATTGAGTTGGAGGCGTGCGTGGCCACGCAGTCGTGGGTGAACAGGGAGTACCGGGAGGGCTCAGAATGCACCCTTGTGGGGCCCCAGTGTTGAGGATCAGCGGGGTGGAGATGTTGTTGCCTACCCTCACCACCTGGGGGCGGCCCGTCAGGAAGTCCAGTACCCAGTTGCACAGGGCGGGGTCGAGACCCAGGGTCTCGAGCTTGATGACGAGCTTGGAGGGTACTATGGTGTTGAATGCCGAGCTGTAGTCGATGAACAACATTCTCACATAGGTATTCCTCTTGTCCAGATGGGTTAGGGCAGTGTGCAGTGTGGTTGAGATTGCATCGTCTGTGGACCTATTTGGGCGATAAGCAAATTGGAGTGGGTCTAGGGTGTCAGGTAGGGTGGAGGTGATATGGTCCTTGACTAGTCTCTCAAAGCACTTCATGATGACGGAAATGACGGAAGTGCTACGGGCGGTAGTCGTTTTAGCTCAGTTACCTTAGCTTTCTTGGGAACAGGAACAATGGTGGCCCTCTTGAAGCATGTGGGAACAGCAGACTGGTATAGTGATTGATTGAATATGTCCGTAAACACACCGGCCAGCTGGTCTGCGCATGCTCTGAGGGCGCGGCTGGGGATGCCGTCTGGGCCTGCAGCCTTGCGAGGGTTAACACGTCTAAATGTCTTACTCACCTCGGCTGCAGTGAAGGAGAGTCCGCATGTTTTCGTTGCAGGCCGTGTCAGTGGCACTGTATTGTCCTCAAAGCGGGCAAAAAGTTATTTAGTCTGCCTGGGAGCAAGACATCCTGGTCCGTGACTGGGCTGGATTTCTTCTTGTAGTCCGTGATTGACTGTAGACCCTGCCACATGCCTCTTGTGTCTGAGCCGTTGAATTGAGATTCTACTTTGTCTCTGTACTGACGCTTAGCTTGTTTGATAGCCTTGCGGAGGGAATAGCTGCACTGTTTGTATTCGGTCATGTTACCAGTCACCTTGCCCTGATTAAAAGCAGTGGTTCGCGCCTTTCAGTTTCACGCGAATGCTGCCATCAATCCACGGTTTCTGGTTAGGGAATGTTTTAATCGTTGCTATGGGAACGACATCTTCAACGCACGTTCTAATGAACTCGCACACCGAATCAGCGTATTTGTCAATATTGTTATCTGACGCAATACGAAACATATCCCAGTCCACGTGATGGAAGCAGTCTTGGAGTGTGGAATCAGCTTAGTCGGACCAGCGTTGGACAGACCTCAGCGTGGGAGCCTCTTGTTTTAGTTTCTGTCTGTAGGCAGGGATCAACAAGATGGAGTCGTGGTCAGCTTTTCCGAAAGGAGGGCGGGGCAGGGCCTTATATGCGTCGCGGAAGTTAGAGTAACAATGATCCAAGGTTTTTCCACCCCTGGTTGTGCAATCGGTATGCTGATAAAATTTAGGGAGTCTTGTTTTCAGATTAGCCTTGTTAAAATCCCCAGATACAATGAATGCAGCCTCCGGATAAATGGATTCCAGTTTGCAAAGAGTCAAATAAAGTTCGTTCAGAGCCATCGATGTGTCTGCTTGGGGGAATATATACGGCTGTGATTATAATCGAAGAGAATTCTCTTGGTAGATAATGCGGTCTACATTTGATTGTGAGGAATTCTAAATCAGGTGAACAGAAGGATTTGAGTTCCTGTATGTTTCTTTCATCACACCATGTCTCGTTAGCCATAAGGCATACGCCCCCGCCCCTCTTCTTACCAGAAAAATGTTTGTTTCTGTCGGCGCGATGCGTGGAGAAACCCGCTGGCTGCACCGCCTCCGATAGCATCTCTCCAGTGAGCCATGTTTCCGTGAAGCAAAGAACGTTACAGTCTCTGATGTCCCTCTGGAATGCTACCCTTGCTCGGATTTCATCAACCTTGTTGTCAAGAGACTGGACATTGGCAAGAAGAATGCTAGGGAGTGGTGCACGGTGTGCCCGTCTCCGGAGTCTGACCAGAAGACCGCCTCGTTTCCCTCTTTTTCGGAGTCGTTTTTTGGGTCGCTGCATGGGATCCATTCCGTTGTCCTGTTTGAAAGGCAGAACACAGGATCCGCGTTGCGAAAAACATATTCTTGGTCGTACTGATGGTGAGTTGACGCTGATCTTATATTCAGTAGTTCTTCTCGACTGTATGTAATGAAACCTAAGATGACCTGGGGTACTAATGTAAGAAATAACACGTAAAAAAATGCATAGTTTCCTAGGAACGTGAAGCGAGGCGGCCATCTCTGTCTTGTGAAAAGAAGAGCTAAATTACTAAAATGTCAGACTGTTCTGATTGAAATCTCTCCACATTTTATGTCCTTTATTATTGCAACTAATGTCTGATTTCGTGACATTTGGTTGAAATCTTGACTTTTCAAATGATGAATCAAGACAACCAATTACCTAGGATAGGATAAGTATTCCCTCCCCCCCCCCCCCTTTAAGATTTAGATGCACTATTGTAAAGTGACTGTTCCACTGGATGTCATAAGGTGAATGCACCAATTTGTAAGTCGCTCTGGATAAGAGCGTCTGCTAAATGACTTAAATGTAATGTAAATGTAATGATTTGTATTAAACAACCCAAAATGCTGACCTTAGGTTATTGAGGGATCTATTCTGCATTAAACCTCAGAGGAATACAGTTTTATCATGTGCAGGTGTTATTCAGGTCCCTGTTTAGTATTTACCTAAATACACTGTTTGTCTTTGGCAGGAGAGAGACCACACTCTCACTCTGACAGCAGGAAGACTACTTCAGGGAACAAGACCTAGAGACGCCCAAACCAGTGAGACCACACCAGTGTCCCCACTGTGTAAAGAGTTTTAAGTGGTTATGTTACCTAAAAGAACATGAAAGAATACACACAGGAGAAAAGCCTTTCCAATGTTCCCAGTGTGATAAAAGTTTTACCCAATTAGGAGCCTGAAAATACACGAGAGATCACACACAAGAGAGAAACCTTACCACTGTTCCCACTGTGAAAATACTTTTTCTCATCAGGGGACCTGCTAAAGCATAAAAGAATACACACTGCAGAGAGGCCCTACCGATGTTCCCAGTGTGGAAAGACTTTATCCAGTTAGGGAACCTGAAAAGGCATTTGAGAACACACACAGGGAGAAGCCCTACCACTGCTCATACTGTGAAAAGATATTTACCCAGCTAGTGAACCTAAAAAGGCATGAGAGGACACACAAAGGTGAAAAACCTTTCCAATGTTCCCAGTGTGAAAAGAGTTTTACAGAGTTTGGGAGCATGAAAAGACACGAGAGAATACATACAGGGGAGAAGCCTTACCACTGCTCCCAGTGTGAAATGAGATTTTCCTCATCATGGTGCCTAAAATCACACAAGAGGACACACTCAGGAGAGAAGCTTTTCCAATGCTCTCAGTGTGTAAAGAGTTATACCCGGCTGGGGGACCTGAAAAGACATGAGAGGACACACACAGGATGAGCCTCATCACCGCTCCCAGTGTTGCAAGAGTTTTATCTGGTTAGGGAGCCTGAATAATACACTCTGTAGAGAAGCTGTACCACTGCTCCCACTGTGGATTTAAACTTACATGGTTAAAGCAACTGAAAGAGCATGTAAGTCCACACCTGAGAGAAACATTATCAATGCTCCCAGTGTGGAAATAGATATGAAGTCAAATTATAAAAATCAGACTAAAAAATAAACGTGTTTTTTTATTTCAACACATGCCCTGAATATGGAGTATGTCAGAAAGAATGTCGATGCTCTGTGATTAAATTGCCCATTTTAAACTCACACTCTGTGTGTATCTGTGTGTGTTATTCCTGGAGTCCTACAGAGGGGTATACTACGACACGAGATAGAGGAGATGGTGGAATAGAGGCGATGGAGATAGATGGAGGAGATATAGGAGATGGAGATAGATATAGGAGATTGGAGATAGATATAGGAGATTGGAGATAGATGGAGATAGATATAGGAGATATAGGAGATGGAGATAGATACATGGGGTAGAGGAGAGGTAGATGGAGGGGTAGAGGAGATGGAGGGGTAGAGGAGAGGGAGATGGAGGGGTAGAGGAGATAGATGGAGGGGTAGAGGAGAGGGAGATGGAGGGGTAGAGGAGATAGAGGAGATGGAGATAGATGGAGGGGTAGAGGAGAGAGATGGAGGGGTAGAGGAGATGGAGATAGATGGAGGGGTAGAGGAGAGGGAGATGGAGGGGTAGAGGAGATGGAGATAGATGGAGGGGTAGAGGAGAGGGAGATGGAGGGGTAGATGGAGGGGAGGGGTAGAGGAGATGGAGGGGTAGAGGAGATAGATAGATGGAGGGGTAGAGGAGAGGGAGATGGAGGGGTAGAGGAGATAGAGGAGATGGAGATAGATGGAGGGGTAGAGGAGAGGGAGATGGAGGGGTAGAGGAGATGGAGATAGATGGAGGGGTAGAGGAGAGGGAGATGAAGGGGTAGAGGAGATGGAGATAGATGGAGGGGTAGAGGAGAGGGAGATGGAGGGGTAGAGGAAATGGAGATAGATTGAGGGGTAGAGGAGATGGAGATAGATAGGGGGTAGAGGAGGGGTAGAGGAGATATAAGAGATATAGAATATGTAGTTCGGAAGGTGTCCTTAATGTTTTGCACACTCCCAACTGGTTAAAAAAAATCTTAAGAAAAAAACATGAGTTGATCACCTGCAGTACCGCCATGGACCACAGGTTAGTACTCTAGGTTAGTACTCTAGGTTAGTACTCTAGGTTAGTACTCCAGGTTAGTACTCTAGGTTAGTACTCTAGGTTAGTACTCCAGGTTAGTACTCTAGATTAGTACTCCAGGTTAGTACTCCAGGTTAGTACTCTAGGTTAGTACTCCAGGTTAGTACTCCAGGTTAGTACTCTAGGTTAGTACTCTAGGTTAGTACTCTAGGTTAGTACTCTAGGTTAGTACTCCAGGTTAGTACTCCAGGTTAGTACTCTAGGTTAGTACTCCAGGTTAGTACTCTAGGTTAGTACTCTAGGTTAGTACTCTAGGTTAGTACTCCAGGTTAGTACTCTAGGTTAGTACTCCAGGTTAGTACTCTAGGTTAGTACTCTAGGTTAGTACTCTAGGTTAGTACTCCAGGTTAGTACTCTAGGTTAGTACTCTAGGTTAGTACTCTAGGTTAGTACTCCAGGTTAGTACTCTAGGTTAGTACTCCAGGTTAGTACTCTAGGTTAGTACTCCAGGTTAGTACTCTAGGTTAGTACTCTAGGTTAGTACTCCAGGTTAGTACTCTAGGTTAGTACTCTAGGTTAGTACTCTAGGTTAGTACTCCAGGTTAGTACTCTAGGTTAGTACTCCAGGTTAGTACTCTAGGTTAGTACTCCAGGTTAGTACTCTAGGTTAGTACTCTAGGTTAGTACTCCAGGTTAGTACTCTAGGTTAGTACTCTAGGTTAGTACTCTAGGTTAGTACTCCAGGTTAGTACTCCAGGTTAGTACTCTAGGTTAGTACTCTAGGTTAGTACTCCAGGTAATGCAACGAGGCTACGGTTCAATCCAAGGGAGGAGATGGGCATTTGTGACATCATACTTTTTACATCAAATTGATTAAAACAAATAAACAAGATGAAATAGCATCATGTGATTGTTCTGGAAAAAAAATACAGAGTTGGGTCAACCCTTTAGACGGGTGCAAATGGTCCCGTGTGGATTGGGCCAAGATGTCAATGTTTCTAACAGATGAAATATAAAAAGCACATGACCATGGTAGCAATTAAAAGACAATAATTTGGAGAACATTGGGAAATTATCAGACCAAAAGGTAAGGACTCAACACTTCCACTGACACAAGACTGAATCCAAACATTAGAGGTGAGGACTCAACACTTCCCCTGACACAAGACTGAATCCTAACATTAGAGGTGAGGACTCAACACTTCCCCTGACACAAGACTGAATCCTAACATTAGAGGTGAGGACTCAACACTTCCACTGACACAAGACAGAATCCAAACATTAGAGGTGAGGACTCAACACTTCCACTGACACAAGACTGAATCCTAACATTAGAGGTGAGGACTCAACACTTCCACTGACACAAGACTGAATCCTAACATTAGAGGTGAGGACTCAACACTTCCACTGACACAAGACTGAATCCTAACATTAGAGGTGAGGACTCAACACTTCCACTGACACAAGACTGAATCCTAACATTAGAGGTGAGGACTCAACACTTCCACTGATTTACAGCAAGCCTCTTGATTTACAGCATGCCTCTTGATTTACAGCAAGCCTCTTGATTTACAGCATCCCCCTCACTCAGAAAACACATCAAATGCAAACATTTACGGGAGGGATCATGTAGTTTCCATTCAGGTCTTTCTGCCTAAACAAACCCTGTTTGTCTTTGGCAGGAGAAAGATCAGACTCAGTGAAACCCCAGCCAGAGACATCCAAACCAGCTAGACGAAACCACTACTCCCAGTGTAAAAAAGAGTTTAACCATTAGGGGGCCTGAAATCACATAAGAGAATAAACACAGGAGAGAAGACTTTCCAATGTTCCCAGAGAAATCATTTTATTATGGACTTATGGAGCCTGAAAACACATGAGATGACACACACAGGAGAGAAGCCTTGAAAGAATCCACACAGCAGAGAAATATATCTTTCACCCAAAAGATATTTACCTGAAATATCACCAGGAAGAGTGTGGAAAGAGATTTTACATCTCACATACAGTGTCTTCAGAAAGGATTCACACCCCTGGATATTTTCCACATTTTGTTGTGTTACAAAGTGGGATAATAATTTATTTACTTGTCTTTTAGTTTTTCAACAAAATACTCTGTAATGTCAAAGTGGAAGAGAAACAAATAAATGTCTTGATTAGACGAGTATTCAACCCTCAATCAATAAATGTCAATCAATAATAAATGTCTTGATTAGACGAGTATTCAACCCTCAATCAATAAATGATAGAATCACCTTTGGCAGCGATTACACCTGTGAGTTATTCAAGTCTCTAAGAGCTTTGCAAACCTGGATTGTACAATATTTGCACATGATCATTTTTTAAATTCTTCAAGCTCTGTCAAGTCTTGCCCTAGATTTTCAGGCCAATTTAAGTCAAAACTGTAACTAGGCCACTCAGGAATATTCAATGTAAATGTAACTTTATATATTGGTAAGTAACTCCAGTGTATTTGGTAAACCTCCAGTGTATCTTGTAAGTAACTCCAGTAAATGTAGAATCACTTTGTATATTGCAAGTAACTCCATGTATCTTTTTTAGTAACTCCAGTGTCATCTTGGTAAGTAACTCCAGTGTATATTTTTTAAGTAACTTGTATCTTGGTAAGTAACTCCAGTGTATCTTGGTAAGTAACTCCAGTGTATATTAAAGTAACTCCAGTGTATCTTGGTAACTATCTTGGTAAGTAACCCAGTGTATCTTGGGAATATTATCTTGGTAAGTATGTTGTATCTTGGTAAGTAACTCCAGTGTATATTGGTAAGTAACTTCAGTGTATCTTGGTAAGTAACTCCAGTGTATCTTGGTAAGTAACTCCAGTGTATCTTGGTAAGTAACTCCAGTGTATATTGGTAAGTAACTCCAGTGTATCTTGGTAAGTAACTCCAGTGTATCTTGGTAAGTAACTCCAGTGTATATTGGTAAGTAACTCCAGTGTATATTGGTAAGTAACTCCAGTGTATCTTGGTAAGTAACTCTAGTGTATCTTGGTAAGTAACTCCAGTGTATCTTGGTAAGTAACTCCAGTGTATCTTGGTAAGTAACTCCAGTGTATATTGGTAAGTAACTTCAGTGTATCTTGGTAAGTAACTCCAGTGTATATTTGGTATTTACACCATCCTTTCTCTCTGGCAGTTGAGTTAGGAAGGACGCCTGTATCTTTGTTGTGACTGGGTGTATTGATACAACATACAAAGTGTAATTGATAGCTTCACAATGCTCAATAATAATAAGGAAAAATATATTTAAACATCCCCCTCCACAATAATTAGGCAAGTTAGCTGAATATCTAATTGTTCTGTTGAATCCCTTTCAGGTCTAATCTGTATAGAGGAAAGCATATCTGTAAGAAGTAAGAGAACACACGTCATCTGGTTGTTTTGAAATGACTTCTTATGACACTATTTGCCAGAATAAACAATGTAGTGAATATTTTTCCTACACTGCGTTACTCAGTCCAGTCAGCAGATGGCGATTGTGCGGCAGGGTAGCCTAGTGGTTAGAGCGTTGGACTAGTAACCGGAAGGTTGCAAGTTCAAAGTTCAAACCCCCGAGCTGACAAGGTACAAATTTGTCGATCTGCCTCTGAACAGGCAGTTAACCCACTGTTCCTAGGCCGTCATTGAAAATAATAATTTGTTCTTAACTGACTTGCCTAGTTAAATAAAGGTTAAAAAAATAAAAATAAAGTGATGCTTCTTGCGTGACGTATAATCTAGTGGACCGGGTGCTTACTTTTTAAACATGGCTACTGATTCAACAACCTCCGTACCTTACTAGCAAACATAAAACCAAAACATTGGAGCTCTTTGGACCATTATATAGGTATTAACCTCAGAGTTATAAACACGCTGTCTGCGTATAACGTTGATTCATTTCATATTGACGTTGTTAGTCAGCTCTGGTTAAGATAGCACTAGCACTATAGGCTAATCGCAGTTCTGCCCCTGAGCAAGACAGTTGACCCACTGTTCCCCGGGCGCAGAAGCCGTGGATGTTGATTAAATACGGAAGACACATTTCAGTTGAAGTCATTCAATTGTACAGCTGACTAGGGTATCCCCGTTCCCTTTCAGTAATGCTTATCAGCTAGCTAACATCCCAGACCATGAGCTCAATAAGCTACTTCCCCCTGCTAAAGAAGAGGTCTGCTGGTCGGAGAAAGAAGCTCTGGGACTGAACATTTTCGTGAAAGAGGAAGAGAAGGAGATGACTGTCACAGTCAAAGAAGAAGATAAAGAAGCTTTTGGAGTGACAGAAGAAGAGGAGAAAGATATCACATTGAAAGAAGAGAAAGCTATCACATTAAAAGAAGAGAAAGATATCACATTGAATGAAGAAGAGAAAGCTATCACATTAAATTAAGAGAAAGATATCACATTGAATGAAGAAGAGAAATGTTATCACATTGAAAGAAGAGGAGAAAGATATCACATTGACTGAAGAAGAGAAAGATATCACATTGAAAGAAGAAGAGAAAGCTATCACATTAAAAGAAGAGAAAGATATCACATTGACTGAAGAGGAGAAAGATATCACATTGACTGAAGAGGAGAAAGATATCACATTGACTGAAGAGGAGGAGAAAGATATCACATTGACTGAAGAGGAGGAGAAAGATATCACATTGACTGAAGAGGAGAAAAGATATCACATTGACTGAAGAGGAGAAAGAAGCTTTTGGAATGAAAGAAGAGAGGAAAAGCTATCACATTGAAAGAAGATGAGGAGAAATATATCACATTGAAAGAAGAAGAAGAAGGAGAAAGATGTCACATTGAAAGAAGAAGAGGATGAGAAATATATCACATTGAAAGAAGAGGAGGAAAGAAAAGAAGATGATATCACATTGAAAGAAGAAGATGAGAAATATATCACATTGAAAGAAGAAGAGAAAGATATCACATTGAAAAAGAAGAGAAAGATATCACATTGAATGAAGAAGAGAAAGATATCACATTGAATGAAGAAGAGGAGAAAGATATCACATTGAATGAAGAGGAGGAGAAAGATATCACATTGAATGAAGAAGAGGAGAAAGATATCACATTGAATGAAGAAGAGGAGAAAGATATCACATTGAATGAAGAGGAGAAAGATATCACATTGAATGAAGAAGAAGAGAAAGATATCACATTGAATGAAGAAGAGGAGAAAGATATCACATTGAATGAAGAGGAGGAGAAAGATATCACATTGAATGAAGAAGAAGAGAAAGATATCACATTGAATGAAGAAGAGGAGAAAGATATCACATTGAATGAAGAAGAAGAGAAAGATATCACATTGAATGAAGAAGAAGAGAAAGATATCACATTGAATGAAGAAGAAGAGAAAGATATCACATTGAATGAAGAGGAGGAGAAAGATATCACATTGAAAAAAGAAGATGATGTGAAAGATGAGGAAGAAGCTTTCAGGGTGGAGGGGGAGGATGAAGAGAAGGAGACTGGAGATCTGATTAACACCAGTGAGTATTGTCTTAAAAACAAAGGAATACATTCTGCAGTTGTGTGGTTTTAGAGGGGTATTCAACTGAAGTTATACACTTTAATAATTATATTCTGTAGGAATTGTTAAAACTAGAAAGACTGGGGGCAACCTAGCCCAATAATGAACAGTCTGTTACTCCTTACAGTCCAAGGACATGCTCTGTTAATGTAATGGAACTGAGTCATGATCAAATGACTCCTATGTGTAATGTAATGGAACTGAATCATGATCAAATGACTCTTATGTGTAATGTAATGGAACTGAGTCATGATCAAATGACTCCTATGTGTAAATGTAATGGAACTGAATCATGATCAAATGACTCTTATGTGTAATGTAATGGAACTGAGTCATGATCAAATGACTCCTATGTGTAATGTAATGGAACTGAATCATGATCAAATGACTCTTGTGTAAATGTAATGGAACTGAATCATGATCAAATGACTCTTATGGAACTGAGTCATGATCAAATGACTCTTATGTGTAATGTAATGGAACTGAATCATGATCAAATGACTCTTATATGTAATGTCATGGAACTGAGTCATGATCAAATGACTCTTATATGTAATGTCATGGAACTGAGTCATGATCAAATGACTCTTATATGTAATGTCAT
>NW_025748930.1:0-5000 GCF_021184085.1 Oncorhynchus gorbuscha
TGACCTGACTCCGCCTTACTTGGCTCCGCCTTACCTGGCTCCGCCTTACCTGACTCCGCCTTACCTGACTCCGCCTTACCTGGCTCCGCCTTACCTGGCTCCGCCTTACCTGACTCCGCCTTACCTGACTCCGCCTTACCTGCTACACCTAGACGCTTTACTAATGGTTCCTCATCGTAGTAAGTGAGGGCTATTTAGCAGTTTAAGTGCTTTAGTACATTTAGTACAAAGCACATTATCATCACACATAAAACAATAACATTACAATAGAGTAATTACTTCATACCTACAGAGTGGTGTGTGTGTGTGTCCTTTAGGAGCATTGTAATGGACTCAGTGAGATTAATGAAGCGCCCTTTAATCAGTGATGGATGACTTTGGACCAATGATACAACATTTATTTAATCACAGCATTGCCCCTGGCCGTAATAGCAAATAACATCTAGTACATCTAGTAGTATCTTGTACTTCTAGTACATCTAGTAGTTTCGTGTACTTCTAGTATATCTAGTACATCTAGTACATTTAGTAGTATCTTGTACTTCTAGTACATCTAGTAGTATCTTGTACTTCTAGGATATCTAGTACATCTAGTACATTTAGTACATCAAGTAGCATTTTGTACTTCTAGTACATCTAGTAGTATCTTGTACATCTAGTACATCTAGTACATCTAGTAGTATCTTGTACTTCTAGTACTTCTAGTACATCTAGTACATCTAGTAGTATCTTGTACATCTAGTAGTATCTTGTACATCTAGTACATCTAGTACATCTAGTAGTATCTTGTACATCTAGTAGTATCTTGTACTTCTAGTACATCTAGTCCATCTAGTAGTATCTTGTACTTCTAGTATATCTAGTACATCTAGTAGTATCTTGTACTTCTAGTACATCTGATACATCTAGTAGTATCTTGTACTTCTAGTACATCTAGTACATCTAGTAGTATCTTGTACTTATAGTACATCTAGTACATCTAGTAGTATCTTGTACATCTAGTACATCTAGTACATTTAGTAGTATCTTGTACTTCTAGTAAATCTAGTAGTATCTTGTACATCTAGTAGTATCTTGTACTTCTAGTACATCTAGTAGTATCTTGTACTTCTAGTACATCTAGTATATCTAGTACATCTAGTAGTATCTTGCACTTCTAGTACATCTAGTAGTATCTTGTACTTCTAGTACATCTAGTACATCTAGTAGTATCTTGTACATCTAGTAGTATCTTGTACATCTAGTACATCTAGTACATCTAGTAGTATCTTGTACTTCTAGTACATCTAGTACATCTAGTAGTATCTTGTACTTCTAGTACATCTAGTACATCTAGTAGTATCTTGTACATCTAGTACATCTAGTAGTATCTTGTACTTCTAGTACATCTAGTACATCTAGTAGTATCTTGTACTTCTAGTACATCTAGTATATCTAGTGGTATCTTGTACTTCTAGTACATCTAGTACATCTAGTAGTATCTTGTACATCTAGTACATCTAGTAGTATCTTGTACATCTAGTAGTATCTTGTACTTCTAGTACATCTAGTCCATCTAGTAGTATCTTGTACTTCTAGTACATCTAGTACATCTAGTAGTATCTTGTACTTCTAGTACATCTAATACATCTAGTAGTATCTTGTACTTCTAGTACATCTAGTACATCTAGTAGTATCTTGTACTTATAGTACATCTAGTACATCTAGTAGTATCTTGTACTTCTAGTACATCTAGTACATCTAGTAGTATCTTGTACTTCTAGTACATCTAGTACATCTAGTAGTATCTTGTACTTATAGTACATCTAGTACATCTAGTAGTATCTTGTACTTCTAGTACATCTAGTAGTATCTTGTACATCTAGTAGTATCTAGTACTTCTAGTACATCTAGTACATCTAGTACATTTAGTAGTATCTTGTACTTCTAGTACATCTAGTACATCTAGTAGTATCTTGTACATCTAGTACATCTAGTACATTTAGTAGTATCTTGTACTTCTAGTACATCTAGTAGTATCTTGTACATCTAGTAGTATCTTGTACTTCTAGTACATCTAGTAGTATCTTGTACTTCTAGTACATCTAGTATATCTATTACATCTAGTAGTATCTTGTACTTCTAGTACATCTAGTAGTATCTTGTACTTCTAGTACATCTAGTACATCTAGTAGTATCTTGTACATCTAGTAGTATCTTGTACATCTAGTACATCTAGTACATCTAGTAGTATCTTGTACTTCTAGTACATCTAGTACATCTAGTAGTATCTTGTACTTCTATACATCTAGTATATCTAGTAGTATCTTGTACTTCTAGTACATCTAGTACATCTAGTAGTATCTTGTACATCTAGTACATCTAGTAGTATCTTGTACATCTAGTAGTATCTTGTACTTCTAGTACATCTAGTCCATCTAGTAGTATCTTGTACTTCTAGTACATCTAGTACATCTAGTAGTATCTTGTACATCTAGTAGTATCTTGTACATCTAGTACATCTAGTACATCTAGTAGTATCTTGTACTTCTAGTACATCTAGTACATCTAGTAGTATCTTGTACTTCTAGTACATCTAGTATATCTAGTAGTATCTTGTACTTCTAGTACATCTAGTACATCTAGTAGTATCTTGTACATCTAGTACATCTAGTAGTATCTTGTACATCTAGTAGTATCTTGTACTTCTAGTACATCTAGTACATCTAGTAGTATCTTGTACTTCTAGTACATCTAATACATCTAGTAGTATCTTGTACTTCTAGTACATCTAGTACATCTAGTAGTATCTTGAACTTATAGTACATCTAGTACATCTAGTAGTATCTTGTACTTCTAGTACATCTAGTACATCTAGTAGTATCTTGTACTTCTAGTACATCTAGTACATCTAGTAGTATCTTGTACTTATAGTACATCTAGTACATCTAGTAGTATCTTGTACTTCTAGTACATATAGTAGTATCTTGTACATCTAGTAGTATCTAGTACTTCTAGTACATCTAGTACATCTAGTACATTTAGTAGTATCTTGTACTTCTAGTACATCTAGTACATCTAGTAGTATCTTGTACATCTAGTACATCTAGTACATTTAGTAGTATCTTGTACTTCTAGTACATCTAGTAGTATCTTGTACATCTAGTAGTATCTTGTACTTCTAGTACATCTAGTAGTATCTTGTACTTCTAGTACATCTAGTATATATAGTACATCTAGTAGTATCTTGTACTTCTAGTACATCTAGTAGTATCTTGTACTTCTAGTACATCTAGTACATCTAGTAGTATCTTGTACTTCTAGTACATCTAGTACATCTATTACATCTAGTAGTATCTTGTACTTCTAGTACATCTAGTACATCTAGTAGTATCTTGTACATCTAGTAGTATCTTGTACATCTAGTACATCTAGTACATCTAGTAGTATCTTGTACTTCTAGTACATCTAGTACATCTAGTAGTATCTTGTACTTCTAGTACATCTAATACATCTAGTAGTATATTGTACTTCTAGTACATCTAGTACATCTAGTAGTATATTGTACTTCTAGTACATCTAGTATATCTAGTGCATCTAGTATATCTAGTACATCTAGTATATCTAGTACATCTAGCATATCTTTGTTACGGTTTTCTTCCGTGGAATGAGAGTCGGACCAAAATGCAGCGTGGTTAGTTCGATACATCTTTAATAGACGAAAAAACACGAACAATACAAAAACAACAAACGGAACGTGAAAACCTACACAGCCTATCTGGTGACAACTAACACAGAGACAGGAACAATCACTCACGAAATACTCAAAGAATATGGCTGCCTAAATATGGTTCCCAATCAGAGACAACGATAATCACCTGACTCCGATTGAGAACGCCTCAGGCAGCCATAGACTAAGCTAGACACCCCACAAAACCCCAAGACAAAAACGCACCACAATAACTCATGTCACACCCTGGCCTGACCAAATAAATGAAGACAAACATACATTACTTCGACCAGGGCGTGACAATCTTATATTTCTAGTACATCTAGTACTTCTAGTATATCTAGTACATCTAGTAGTATCTTGTACTTCTAGTACATCTAGTAGTATCTTGTACTTCTAGTACATCTAGTATATCTAGTAGTATCTTGTACTTCTAGTACATCTAGTAGTATCTTGTACTTCTAGTACTTCTAGTACATCTAGTAGTATCTTGTACTTCTAGTACATCTAGTAGTATCTTGTACTTCTAGTATATCTACTAGTATCTTGTACTTCTAGTACATCTAGTACATCTAGTATATCTTGTACATCTAATACATCTAGTACATCTAGTACATCTAGTATATCTTGTACATCTAGTACATCTTGTACATCTAGTAGTATATTGTACTTCTAGTATATCTTGTACATCGACCAGGGCGTGACAATCTTATATTTCTAGTACATCTAGTACTTCTAGTATATCTAGTACATCTAGTAGTATCTTGTACTTCTAGTACATCTAGTAGTATCTTGTACTTCTAGTATATCTAGTACATCTAGTAGTATCTTGTACTTCTAGTACATCTAGTACATCTAGTAGTATCTTGTACATCTAGTACATCTAGTAGTATCTTGTACATCTAGTAGTATCTTGTACTTCTAGTACATCTAGTCCATCTAGTAGTATCTTGTACTTCTAGTACATCTAGTACATCTAGTAGTATCTTGTACATCTAGTAGTATCTTGTACATCTAGTAGTATCTTGTACATCTAGTACATCTAGTACATCTAGTAGTATCTTGTACTTCTAGTACATCTAGTACATCTAGTAGTATCTTGTACTTCTAGTACATCTAGTATATCTAGTAGTATCTTGTACTTCTAGTACATCTAGTACATCTAGTAGTATCTTGTACATCTAGTACATCTAGTAGTATCTTGTACATCTAGTAGTATCTTGTACTTCTAGTACATCTAGTACATCTAGTAGTATCTTGTACTTCTAGTACATCTAATACATCTAGTAGT
>NW_025748930.1:15000-25000 GCF_021184085.1 Oncorhynchus gorbuscha
AACTGTAGACCTCTACCTGATATAGAATACCTCATGGTAAACTGTAGACCCTTTAATCTACCTGATATAGAATACCTCATGGTAAACTGTAGACCCTTTAATCTACCTGATATAGAATACCTCATGGTAAACTGTAGACCTCTACCTGATATAGAATACCTCATGGTAAACTGTAGATCTCTACCTGATATAGAATACCTCATGGTAAACTGTAGACCTCTACCTGATATAGAATACCTCGTGGTAAACTGTAGAGCCTTTAATCTATCAAGAGAGTTGTCATCCATAACTGTCCCTCCATATATCCCTCCAGAAGCCAACACCACTCAACCTATTGTTTGGGGCCATAAACAAACCAGAAACCGCTCACCCAGAGGCAGTGTTTCTGGGGGGCGGGGTGGAGGGTCGGGGGGACTTTAATGAAGGGAGACTTAAAACTGTCCTACCTCACTTCTACCAACATTTCTCCAGCACTACTAGGGGTGATAAAATTCCACTTTCATTCTACCCACAGAAATGCATTCAATGCCTGGAGAGACACAGAGAGAGAGAGAGATATGTAAATATATCACTAGCCACTTTAAACAATGCTACCTTATATAATGTTACTTACCCTACATTATTCATCTCATATGCATATGTATATACTGTACTCTACATCATCGACTGCATCCTTATGTAATACATGTATCACTAGCCACTTTAACTATGCCACTTTGTTTACTTTGTCTACACACTCATCTCATATGTATATACTGTACTCGATACCATCTACTGTATGCTGCTCTGTACCATCACTCATTCATATATCCTTATGTACATATTCCTTATCCCCTTACACTGTGTATAAGACAGTAGTTTTGGAATTGTTAGTTAGATTACTTGTTGGTTATTACTGCATTGTCGGAACTAGAAGCACAAGCATTTCACTACACTCGCATTAACATCTGCTAACCATGTGTATGTGACAAATACAATTTGATTTGATTTGAATGCCCTCCCTCGTTCTCCCTTTGGCAATTCTGACCATGACTCCATTCTCCTGCTTCCTGTTTACAAACAAAAGCTCAAACAGGGAATACCAGTGATGTCACATCAATAGGCAAGTGGTTGGATGAAGCAGACACTAGGCTACAAGACTGTTTTGCTCGTACAGACTGGGACATTGATCTGGTACTTCCTGTATATAGCTCCACATTGATCTGGTATCCAATCCAATAGCATCGAGGAGTTTACCACAACAGTCAGACTACAAGACTGTTTCGCTAGTACAGACTGGGACATGTTCGGGATTAATCCAATAGCATGGAGGAGTTTACCACAACAGTCACCGGCTTCATCAATAAGTACAGAGATGATGTCATCCCCACAGTGACTATAAGAACGTGTCCAAACCTGAAACCCTGGATTACAGGCAATATCCTTGCTGGGCTAAAGGCTAGAGCTGTCGCTTTACAATGAACGGGACGCGGACGCGACACGGACGCGACACGGACGCGACGCTGACGCACGGGACGCGGGTCCCGCGACACGACAAAAAGGGACAGAAGGACACGCAGAAGGTAACACGACGCGGACACGGACAGGCGCGGACACGGACGCGGACACGGACGCATACAAGAAAGTCCGTAACGACATCGGACAGAAGGTAACGGGCAGAATCAAACATGCAAAAGGGACAGAAGGAATCTCTGCCGCAATGTGTGCAGAAGGTAACGGGCAGAAGGTAACGGGCAGAAGGTAACGGGCAGAAGGTAACGGGGCAGAAGGTAACGGGCAGAAGGTAACGGGCAGAAGGTAACGGGCAGAAGGTAACGGGCAGAAGGTAACGGGCAGAAGGTAACGGGCAGGAAGAAGGTAACGGGCAGAAGGTAACGGGCAGAAGGTAACGGGCAGAAGGTACACGGGCAGAAGGTAACGGGCAGAAGGTAATTACAAAGGGGAACCCAGGACACGACGAGTTTTCCTAGTGATGCAGAACTCCCAAATGTGCTAAATACCTTTTTATGCTTCGAGGGAATATAAAACCCTGTCTTATGTGAAAGACCATCTCTTTAAATGGATGATTGTGAGATCTCGCTCCTTGTGTTAAAACGTTTAATAAACAGATTAATAATCACAAAGCCACCGGGCCAGACAGAATACCAGGGCACAGTCTTAATAATTAAAGCATGCGCAAACCAGCTGGCAGGTGTCTTCACAGACATTTTCAATCTCCCTTGTCCCATTCTATAATCCACAACATGTTTCAAACTGACCAACATTGTCCCAGTTCCCAAGAGCTCCAGGGTAACGTGCCTAAACGACCATCTCCGCCCTGTAGCTCTCACATCTGTAATTATGAAACTGGTCATGGCTCACATTAATTATTAACACCATCATCCCAGACAGCCTAGACCACACCAATTTGCATACCGCCCCCAACAGATCCACAGATGACACAATCTCAAACAAATTTCATACTGCTCTCGCCTTCACCTGGGCAAAAGGGAAATAACTATGTGAGAATGCTGTTCATAGGTGACAGGGTAGCCTAGTGGTTAGAGCGTTGGACTAGTAACCGGAAGGTTGCAAGTTCAAACCCCTGAGCTGACAAGGTACAAAATCTGTCCTTCTGAACAGGCAGTTAACCCACTGTTCCTAGGTCATCATTGATAATAATAATAATAATAATATATGCCATTTAGCAGACGCTTTTATCCAAAGCGACTTACAGTCATGTGTGCATACATTCTACGTATGGGTGGTCCCGGGGATTGAACCCACTACCCTGGCGTTACAAGCGCCATGCTCTACCAACTGAATTTTGTTCTTAACTGACTTGCTTAGTTAAATGAAGGTAAAATAAAAAAAATAAAAAAGATCAGCATTCATGGATCCTCCGATCCTCAAAAAATGCTACAGCTGCACCATCGAGAGCATCTTGACTGGCTGCATCACCGCCTGGCATGGCAAATGGTGGTGCGGACAGCCCAGAACATTACTGCCAGCCAGGACCTCCATATCAGAAGAAGGGCTGACAAATTGCCACCCAAATCATAGACTGTTCACTCTTCTACTGTCCGGCAAACAGTACCGGAGCAACAGGGTTCAAGACAGCTTTTACCCTCAAGCCATACATCTGCTAAATAGCCAATCTGTTAAATAGTCAATCTGCTAAATAGCCAGTCTGCTAAATACCCAGTCTGCTAAATAGCCAATCTGCTAAATAGCCAATCTGCTAAATAGCCAGTCTGATAAATAGCCAGTCTGCTAAATAGCCAATCTGCTAAATAGCCAGTCTGATAAATAGCCAGTCTGCTAAATAGCCAATCTGCTAAATAGCCAGTCTGATAAATAGCCAGTCTGATAAATAGCCAATTAATGGAATCTGAGTTGTCTGCACTGACATCTTGCAGTGACTTTCGCTACACTCGCATTAACATCTGCTAACCATGTGTATGTGACAAATAACATTCGATTAGATTTGATTTGATAGCTACACATCTCACACACACACTTTTACCCACATCATTTGCTGCTGCCACTGTGTTCCTTATTGTACACTCATTATTATCTATCCTGATGTCTAGTCACTTTACCCTGCCTTCATGTACATATCTACCTCTAATACCTTATTATTATCTATCCTGATGCCTAGTCACTTTACCCTGCCTTCATGTACATATCTACCTCTAATACCTCATTATTATCTATCCTGATGCCTAGTCACTTTACCCTGCCTTCATGTACATATCTACCTCAAATACCTTATTATTATCTATCCTGATGCCTAGTCACTTTACCTGCCTTCATGTACATATCTACCTCTAATACCTTATTATGATCTATCCTGATGCCTAGTCACTTTACCCTGCCTTCATGTACATATCTACCTCTAATACCTTATTATTATCTATCCTGATGTCTAGTCACTTTACCCTGCCTTTCATGTACATATCTACCTCAAATACCTTATTATTATCTATCCTGATGTCTAGTCACTTTACCCTCCTTCATGTACATATCTACCTCTAATACCTCATTATTATCTATCCTGATGCCTAGTCACTTTACCCTGCCTTCATGTACATATCTACCTCAAATACCTTATTATTATCTATCCTGATGTCTAGTCACTTTACCCTCCTTCATGTACATATCTACCTCTAATACCTTATTATTATCTATCCTGATGTCTAGTCACTTTACCCTGCCTTCATGTACATATCTACCTCTAATACCTCATTATTATCTATCCTGATGCCTAGTCACTTTACCCTGCCTTCATGTACATATCTACCTCTAATACCTTATTATGATCTATCCTGATGTCTAGTCACTTTACCCTCCTTCATGTACATATCTACCTCTAATACCTTATTATGATCTATCCTGATGTCTAGTCACTTTACCCTCCTTCATGTACATATCTACCTCTAATACCTTATTATGATCTATCCTGATGCCTAGTCACTTTACCCTCCTTCATGTACATATCTACCTCTAATACCTTATTATGATCTATCCTGATGCCTAGTCACTTTACCCTCCTTCATGTACATATCTACCTCTAATACCTCATTATTATCTGTCCTGATGCCTAGTCACTTTACCCTGCCTTCATGTACATATCTACATCAAATACCTTATTATGATCTATCCTGAAGTCTAGTCACTTTACCCTCCTTCATGTACATATCTACCTCTAATACCTTATTATGATCTATCCTGATGCCTAGTCACTTTACCCTCCTTCATGTACATATCTACCTCTAATACCTTATTATGATCTATCCTGATGTCTAGTCACTTTACCCTGCCTTCATGTACATATCTACCTCTAATACCTCATTATTATCTATCCTGATGCCTAGTCACTTTACCCTGCCTTCATGTACATATCTACCTCTAATACCTCATTATTATCTATCCTGATGTCTAGTCACTTTACCCTGCCTTCATGTACATATCTACCTCTAATACCTTATTATGATCTATCCTGATGTCTAGTCACTTTACCCTCCTTCATGTACATATCTACCTCTAATACCTTATTATGATCTATCCTGATGTCTAGTCACTTTACCCTTCTTCATGTACATATCTACCTCTAATACCTCATTATTATCTATCCTGATGCCTAGTCACTTTACCCTCCTTCATGTACATATCTACCTCTAATACCTTATTATTATCTATCCTGATGTCTAGTCACTTTACCCTGCCTTCATGTACATATCTACCTCAAATACCTTATTATCTATCCTGATGTCTAGTCACTTTACCCTGCCTTCATGTACATATCTACATCTAATACCTCATACCCCTCCACATTGATCTGGTACTGGTACTCCCTGTTTATAGCTCCACATTGATCTGGTACTTCCTATATATAGCTCCACATTGATCTGGTACTGGTACTACCTGTATATAGCTCCACAGTGATCTGGTACTGGTACTACCTGTATATAGCTCCACATTGATCTGGTACTGGTACTACCTGTATATAGCTCCACATTGATCTGGTACTCCCTGTTTATAGCTCCACATTGATCTGGTACTGGTACTCCCTGTTTATAGCTCCACATTGATCTGGTACTGGTACTTCCTGTATATAGCTCCACATTGATCTGGTTCTGGTACTCCCTGTTTATAGATCCACATTGATCTGGTTCTGGTACTCCCTGTTTATAGATCCACATTGATCTGGTACTGGTACTCCCTGTATATAGCTCCACATTGATCTGGTATGTGAGTGTGTGAGTGTGTGAGTGAGTGTGAGTGTGTGAGTGAGTGTGTGAGTGTGTGAGTGTGTGTGTGTGTGTGAGTCAGTGAGTGAGTGAGTGAGTGAGTGAGTGAGTGAGTGAGTGTGTGTGTGTGAGTGTGTGAGTGTGTGTGTGTGTGTGTGTGTGTGTGTGTGTGTGTGTGTGTGTGTGTGTGTGTGTGTGTGTGTGTGTGTGTGTGTGTGTGTGTGTGTGTGTGTGTGTGTGTGTGTGTGTGTGTGGTGGCAGTGTGGAGCGGTGTGAGCTTGCCAGGCGGGCCCCAGGGACCTGCACTGTCTCTTCCCTTCATTAACTCCTCTCGTCCTCTCTGACACACACACACATGCACGCACACACACACGCACGCACAGTCACTCCTCTCACCCTCACCCTCTCCCCTTGTCCGTGTGATCCCGAGCGGCCAGGGATTGTGGGTAATTCAGTCTCCTGTCTCTGAGGTGACCCCACGCCGCAGGGCTGAGAGAGGAGTACTGAGAGGACAGACTAGACCTCTCTGTTCCTCTCTCTCGTCTCTCAGAAGACTAGAGCTCTTCCCCTCCCTCCTCTCTCTCGTCTCTCAGAAGACTAGAGCTCTTCCCCTCCCTCCTCTCTCTCGTCTCTCAGAAGACTAGAGCTCTTCCCACTCCCTCCTCTCTCTCGTCTCTCAGAAGACTAGAGCTCTTCCCACTCCCTCCTCTCTCTCGTCTCTCAGAAGACTAGAGCTCTTCCCACTCCCTCCTCTCTCTCGTCTCTCAGAAGACTAGAGCTCTTCCCCTCCCTCCTCTCTCTCGTCTCTCAGAAGACTAGAGCTCTTCCCACTCCCTCCTCTCTCTCTCGTCTCTCAGAAGACTAGAGCTCTTCCCACTCCCTCTCTCTCTCGTCTCTCAGAAGACTAGAGCTCTTCCCACTCCCTCCTCTCTCTCGTCTCTCAGAAGACTAGAGCTCTTCCCCTCCCTCCTCTCTCTCGTCTCTCAGAAGACTAGAGCTCTTCCCACTCCCTCCTCTCTCTCTCGTCTCTCTCAGAAGACTAGAGCTCTTCCCACTCCCTCCTCTCTCTCTCGTCTAAAAACGGGGTTGATTACCGGGTTGTTTACGAGTTGTTTACCTTCCTTCTTAGTTGACTGCTTATGTTTATTTACAACAAATACAGTTAAGAGTTATGGGTAGGGCAGGGCACAGACCTTTTTGGGGGCCAAGTGGGGAATGGGCTCGTAAATAAGCATTTCACGGCAAGGTCGACTCTCGTAGTACTCGGCGCAATTGTGCAGTTGTCTCAAACAACAACAAACAACCACCATCACAGACTAATTGTTACAAGAAGAGATCAGCCTCATCTGATTTAAGGAAAATATTTAGGAAAGCTATTTTGAACTGGAATAAATAATTTATAAAAACACGATTCCAGTCCAAATGGAAGAAACACTGTCGTCTACCATGTCTATATCCAAATACAACTCCATGTGATTCCGCTAAGCATCACAATGTGGTCTTCAAAACTTTTTGACCTCCGACCCTCAAAGAAAATGGAGTGGTAGACTTACAGAACTGATGCACTCGTGCACATTTCGAACACTCGTGCACATTTCCGAACACTCGTGCACACATCTGAACACTCGTGCACATTTCCGAACACTCGTGCACACATCCGAACACTCGTGCACACATCCGAACACTCTTGCACACATCTGAACACTCGTGCACACATCCGAACACTCGTGCACATATCTGAACACACGTGCTCATCCGAACACTCGTGCGTCCGAACACACGTGCACATATCCGAACACTCGTGCACCTCCGAAAACTCGTGCACACATCCGAACACTCGTGCACCTCCGAACACTCGTGCACATCCGAACACTTCGTGCACCTCCGAACACTCGTGCACATCCGAACACTCGTGCACATCCGAACACTCGTGCACATCCGAACACTCGTGCACATCCGAACACTCGTGCACATCCGAACACCCGTGCAGCAATTGCTTGACAAATGCAGCCTGTCATTACTGGCCATAGGCTGATGATGCCGAAGCATCATAGGCTACAGAAATAAACCGCATTCTACACCTGCATTTGGAGCATGTTAGCAGCCAAATATCTATTAAGGGAAAAATAATGTCACTTCTCTTGGAGTCAGAGAAGAGCAGAATCATATGACCTACTTATAGCGGAGGTTGGAGGATTGCAGGATCGCTCGTTGCCAGCCGGGTAGCCACTTCCTCACAAACATCTAATAAATGTGTCGTAATATTTCTACGTCTTCCTCCCGTGATACTGAAGGCAGTGCGATGTTACAGTTGTTTACCTTTCATAAACATATAGTCAGTAAACAGCCAAACTAGTCCTATCTGGAATATAAACATGATCAATCATATCTCTCCAGGTAGCCTGTTGTTCTGGCAAAGACTAGTATTTTATACGGATGACGAACATACACCTACTCTGAAGACGTTTCTGTCGGTCTGCTAACGCAGGAGTAGCAGAGGCCCAGTGCACTACATTTGGGAAAAACACTTTTCAATACATATATACAACACCAGTCAAATGTTTTACAACAGCTACTCATTCCAGGGTTTTTCTTAATTTTTTGTGTTTGGGGTGTGTTAAAATGATGGGTGTGTTAATATGATGGGTGTGTTAAAATGATGGGTGTGTTAAAATGACGGGTGTGTTAAAATGATGGGTGTGTTAAAATGATGGGTGTGTTAAAATGATGGGTGTGTTAATATGATGGGTGTGTTAAAATGATGGGTGTGTTAATATGATGGGTGTGTTAATATGATGGGTGTGTTAATATGATGGGTGTGTTAATATGATGGGTGTGTTAAAATGATGGGTGTGTTAAAATGATGGGTGTGTTAATATGATGGGTGTGTTAATATGATGGGTGTGTTAATATGATGGGTGTGTTAATATGATGGGTGTGTTAAAATGATGGGTGTGTTAAAATGATGGGTGTGTTAATATGATGGGTGTGTTAATATGATGGGTGTGTTAAAATGATGGGTGTGTTAATATGATGGGTGTGTTAAAATGACGGGTGTGTTAATATGATGGGTGTGTTAATATGATGGGTGTGTTAATATGATGGGTGTGTTAATATGATGGGTGTGTTAATATGATGGGTGTGTTAATATGATGGGTGTTAATATGATGGGTGTTAATATGATGGGTGTGTTAATATGATGGGTGTGTTAAAATGATGGGTGTTAATATGATGGGTGTGTTAATATGATGGGTGTGTTAATATGATGGGTGTTAATATGATGGGTGTGTTAAAATGATGTGTAGGTGTGGGGTGTGTTAAAATGATGGTTGTGTGTGGGGTGTGTTAAAATGATGGGTATCTGTGGGGTGTGTTAAAATGATGGGTGTGTGTGGGGTGTGTTAAAATGATGGGTATCTGTGGGGTGTGTTAAAATGATGGGTGTGTGTGGGGTGTGTTAAAATGATGGGTGTGTGGGGTGTGTTAAAATGATGGGTGTGTGTGGGGTGTGTTAAAATGATGGGTATCTGTGGGGTGTGTTAAATGATGGGTGTGTGTGGGGTGTGTTAAAATGATGGGTATAGGGTGTGTTAAAATGATGTGTGTGGGGTGTGTTAAAATGATGTGTGTGTGTGTGTGGGGTGTGTTAAAATGATGTGTGTGTGTGGGGTGTGTTAAAATGATGTGTTTGTGTGGGGGTGTGTTAAAATTATGGGTGTGTTAAATGATATTTGTGTGTGTGGGGTGTGTTAAAATGATGTGTGTGTGTGTGGGGTGTGTTAAAATGATGGGTGTGTGTGTGGGATGTGTTAAAATGATGTGTGCGTGTGTGGGGTGTGTTAAAATGATGGGTGTGTGTGTGGGGTGTGTTAAAATGATGGGTGTGTTAAATGATAGGCCTGTGTTGAGTGTTTTAAAATCCTATTAGCATTTTCAATAATTCATTCTCCCTGCCTTCTCCGCAGACATTACACATTTCTGTTTCCGTCTTCATGTTAGCTACAGATGTAAGATCTTAATTTGAATCCTGCTGCACAGAATTTGTTCATTATTATGTGGATTATAATTAATGGTAGTTTTAGTAGGGGTTGATACATTTTTTTAGCAAATCTGAAATGTTAAGTGAAAATTACAAACTTTAGAAGCCTTTTTAAAACCCTGAATACACTGCACGTTTGCATTTCCGGTTGTGCAGGAATCTTCTCAGAAACAAAAGAGTGATCAAATTAAGATGCTACATCTGTACAGGCTGTCTGGACCTTTGCACT
>NW_025748931.1:0-2500 GCF_021184085.1 Oncorhynchus gorbuscha
TTAGGATCTGGGGCACCACGAGAGCGGTTCTTTAAAGAGTTACCATCTCCCGAATTCAAATCCAAAAGGTCTTTACCTAGCACATCTATAAACAGTCAACCTATTAATCATAACCTTGTATCATATCATCATTCTGAACAGTCATAACCTCTTGCATCTGCAAAAAACCTTATGATTCAGTACACACAAATTGGTTTAATTATTTACTCCTAATTAAATGGGAACACAAGATAAACATACACACTCTACACCGGTTACTGACTTGAGACTTAATATGCTGAAAACAGGTCCCTAGTGGAATGACAACATGGCTGCTTGTTAAAGAAGAGATGGAGAGAGAGTGGGACAGAGACACTTAACATTGGTACATTCAGAAACTACTTTCACTTACAGTAACCATATACATTGCACACAAACCACCACCTGCTTTGAGTCATAAATCATGAATGTATTTACGTGAAATGCCTTGGTTCGCCGGGGATCTCTCGGTGGACAGGGCCTACTTGGAAAGGGGGTTGGGCCTTTTCGCGGCATGCTTGTAAGGCTCTGATTGTCCAAAGGGATTCCAACAAGTCTTCTGCTGTTGGCCTTCTTTGCAGCCCGGTATCTGGTGACTTGTTGTGTAGTCCTGAACAGAACTACAGGGTTTTTCTCCTTCCTTTCGCTCCTGAAGATGCTTCTTTGAAGATCGATAGTTCCCCAGTGGGGTGATGAGAGTAGCGTGTCACGATGGTTTGAGAAGAGTAACAGGATGGTCCTACTTAAATTCGCTTTCGGAGATACTTTATTTAGGACAGCTAATCAGCACCGTACCAGTGATTGTCCAGGAGGTGAGTTTATCTTCCCCACCCGTGTTGAGATTCAGTTCAAACCAATTTAACCTCTCTGGGATATGCAAAAGCCAGGGAAAATGCATTTTCCAAATTCAAATAAATTACTATAAAAATCCAAATTTCATTAAATCACACATGCAAGATAGCAAATTAAAGCTACACTTGTTGTGAATCCAGTCAACATGTCAGATTTCAAAACGGCTTTTGGCGAAAGCAAGCTGATGCTATTATCTGAGGATAGCACCTCCGTAAATAAAGAGAGAAAAGCGTATTTCAACCCTGCAGGCGCGACAAAAACGCAGAAATAAAATATAATTCATGCCTTACCTTTGACCAGCTTCTTTTGTTGGCACTCCAATATGTCCCATAAACATCACAAATGGTCCTTTTGTTCGATTAATTCCGGCGATATATATCCAAAATGTCCATTTACTTGGCACGTTTGATGCAGAAAAACACCGGTTCCAACTTGCGCAACGTGACTCTGAAAATATCTCAAAAGTTACCTGTAAACTTTGCCAAATCTTTTCAAACTACTTTTGTAATTCAACGTTAGGTATTTTGTAACGTAAATAATTGATAAAATTGAAGACGGGATGATCTGTGTTTAATACAGGAGGAAAACAAACTGTAGTTAGCTTTCTGGTCATGCACCTCTATCTAACAGTACACTTCAAGTGACCCTCGTTCAAGATGGCTGTACTTCTTCATTACACAAAGGAAAACCTCAACCAATTTCAAAAGACTGTTGACATCCAGTGGAAGCGATGGGAACTGCAAGAAGGTCCCTTAGAAATCTGGATTCCCAATGAAATCTCATTGAAAGGAGAGTGACCTAAAAAAAAATCTGAATGGATTGTCCTCGGGGTTTCGCTTGAAAAATAAGTTCTGTTTTACTCACAGACATGATTCAAAACGTTTTAGAAACTTCAGAGTGTTTTCTATCCACATCTACTAATAATATGCTTATCTTATCTTCTGGGGATGAGTAGCAGGCAGTTGAATTTGGGCATGCATTTCCTCCGAAATACTGCCCCGTACCAATAAGTTAAACGTGCCGCTGCATCTTCACGCTTTTCTGGTCTGATGTGTTTTTTTTCTTAACTCATCATGTATACATTTTGCCCGAAAGGCAGGCTGACTCTCTCTCTGCTCTCTGACCTGCATAGTTATGAAAAAAATGATCTCTTATAGCTTCTCACATCACATCCCCTCTTAACAAAAACACATTCATCATTTTCATATTACATGCACAACACATAGTATGGAAACTTCATATATATGTAGTGGGTATACTTTCAAGTTACAGTATTTCCTTTATAACATTTTTAATGACATCACAATATAACAAACAAAATTACGTTAGTGTTCAATAGAGCGCCTCTGACCAGTCCCCACATTCTACATTAGAAATATTGTTCCAGTATTCTCTTTTGAACTTGTTAGATTTCAGTGGGAAAATGGTCTGTTGAGACAAAGCACATTCCTTTGGTGAATTTGGATGAGCACAGGCCTGGATCTTCTCTGTTGATTTTACAACAGGACTAGAGTTGTTAATCCCCATTAGTTCTTTCCTTCCCTCTCTATGGGTGAGAGGGGTCTGATTGAAGTTATTCATTGCAAACCTGCTCTGACATATTTGGATTCTCGTGGACAGTCATGACAAC
>NW_025748931.1:7500-10000 GCF_021184085.1 Oncorhynchus gorbuscha
GCCATGTGCTGGTTAGGGTTAGGGTTTGGGTTAGTGGTGGTTGGCATCTGTGTTCCCTGCCTGTCGTTGATGTTCTGCCATGTGCTGGTTAGGGTTAGGGTTTGGGTTAGTGGTGGTTGGCATCTGTGTTCCCTGCCTGTCGTTGATGTTCTGCCATGTGCTGGTTAGGGTTAGGGTTTGGGTTAGTGGTGGTTGGCATCTGTGTTCCCTGCCTGTCGTTGATGTTCTGCCATGTGCTGGTTAGGGTTAGGGTTTGGGTTAGTGGTGGTTGGCATCTGTGTTCCCTGCCTGTCGTTGATGTTCTGCCATGTGCTGGTTAGGGTTAGGGTTTGGAGGTTAGTGGTGGTTGGCATCTGTGTTCCCTGCCTGTCGTTGATGTTCTGCCATGTGCTGGTTAGGGTTAGGGTTGGGTTAGTGGTGGTTGGCATCTGTGTTCCCTGCCTGTCGTTGATGTTCTGCCATGTGCTGGTTAGGGTTAGGGTTTGGGTTAGTGGTGGTTGGCATCTGTGTTCCCTGCCTGTCGTTGATGTTCTGCCATGTGCTGGTTAGGGTTAGGGTTTGGGTTAGTGGTGGTTGGCATCTGTGTTCCCTGCCTGTCGTTGATGTTCTGCCATGTGCTGGTTAGGGTTAGGGTTTGGGTTAGTGGTGGTTGCCATCTGTGTTCCCTGCCTGTAAACAGTGTCTGTCCACGCTGGATGCTGGCAAGGCCTACAGATATTTCTGGGTTATCCTGCGTCATTTTATCTGTGCCTTCCTTTAAAAAAATGTTTATTTTGGTCCTATTTCACACATGTACAAGTGTGAAATGTATTTTTATTTTGCATATCCCACTCCCCTGAGAGTGGGGTTACAGCCAGGGCTCAGCCATTATTGATGTGTTGCAATTAGGGTTAAGTGCCTTGCTCAAGAGCAAATCGACAGATTTCACCTCGTTGTCCAGGGATTCAAACTAGCAAATATTAGGTTACTAGCCCAATGCTCTAACCACTAGGCTACCTGCTACCCTTCATCTAAAACATGCCCTTAATCTAGGACTGCCCTTAATCCCAGACTACCCTTAACCTAGGCCTGCCCTTAATCTAAGACTGCCCTTAATCTAGGACTGTCCTTTATCTAGGACGGCCTTTTATCTAAGACTGCCCTTAATCTAGGACTGCCCTTTATCCAGGACTGCCCTTTATCTAGGACTGCCCTTAATCTAGGACTGCCCTTAATCTAGGACTGCCCTTAATATTATTATATATTATTATATTATTATTATTATTATATATTATTATATTATATTATATATTATTAATCTAGGACTTCCCTTAATCTAGGACTGCCCTTTATCCAGGACTGCCCTTTATCTAGGACTGTCCTTTATCTAGGACTGCCCTTAATCTAGGACTACCCTTAATCTAGGACTGCCCTTTATCTAGGACTCCCTATCCCCAGTCCCCTTCCCTAGCCCCAGTCCCCTTCCCCCTTCCCTAGACCATATCCCTAGTCCCCTTACCCATTCCCTATCCCCTAGCCCCTGTTCCCTTCCCCTTCCTAGCCGCTAGCCCCAGTCCCATTCCCCTTCCCTCTTCCCTAGCCCCTAGCCCCAGTCCCATTCCCCTTCCCTAGCCCCTGTCCCCTTCCCCTTCCCTAGCCCCTGTCCCCTTCCCCCTTCCCTAGCCCCAGTCCCCTTCCCCTTTCTCCCTTTCCTTAGCCCTATCCCCAGTCCCATTCCCCCTTCCCTAGCCCCTGTCCCCTTACCCATTCCCTAGCCCCAGTCCCATTCCCCCTTACCTAGCCCCTGTCCCCTTCCCCTTCCATAGCCCCTAGTCCCTGTCCCCTTCCCTAGCCCTTGTCCCCAGTCCCCTTCCCTAGCCCTTGTCCCCAGTCCCCTTCCCTAGCCCTTTGTCCCCAGTCCCCAGCCCCTATCCCCAGTCCCCTTCTCCCTTCCCTAGCCCCTATCCCCAGTCCCATTCCCCCTTCCCTATCCCCAGTCCCCTTCTCCCTTCCCTAGCCCCTATCCCCAGTCTCATTCCCCACATTCCCTAGCCCCTGTCCCCTTCCCTTCCATAGCCCCTAGCCCCTGTCCCCTTCCCTAGCCCTTGTCCCCAGTCCCCTTCCCTAGCCCCTATCCCCAGTCCCATTCCCCCTTCCCTATCCCCAGTCCCCTTCTCCCTTCCCTAGCCCCTATCCCCAGTCCCTTCTCCCTTCCCTTCCCTAGCCCATGTCCCCTGTCCCTAGCCTAGCCCCCTTCCCCCTGCCTTCCCCTAGCCTAGGTCCTAGCCCCTGTCCCATGCCCCCCTGTTCCTAGCCCCAGCCGCTGCTCCCTGCCCCTGTCCCCTGCCCATTCCACTGCTTACCACCTGTGGCTGTGGTAAGCACCCACAGGTGTATGGAGACTATGGCTGCATCCCAAATGGCACCCTATTCCCTTTATAGTGTACTACTTCTCAAATGTAGTGCACTATATAGGCAATATGGTGCTATCTGGGATGCACCTTATATATGAGCTCCAGAG
>NW_025748931.1:15000-29339 GCF_021184085.1 Oncorhynchus gorbuscha
CATTGATGTGTTTCTGGTACTTCCTGTATATAGCTCCACATTGATCTGGTACTGGTACTTCCTGTATATAGCTCCACCTTGATCTTGTACTGGTACTTCCTGTATATAGCTCCACATTGATCTGGTATTGGTACTCCCTGTATATTACTCCACACTGATCTGGTACTGGTACTTCCTGTATATAGCTCCACATTGATCTGGTACTGGTACTCCCTGTATATAGCTCCACATTGATCTGGTATTGGTACTTCCTGTATATAGCTCTACATTGATCTGGTACTGGTACTACCTGTATATAGCTCCACATTGATCTAGTACTGGTACTCCCTGTATATATTTCCACATTGATCTGGTACTGGTACCTCCTGTATATAGCTCCACATTGATCTGGTATTGCTACTTCTGATATATAGCTCCACATTGATCTGGTACTGGTACTCCCTGTATATAGCTCCACATTGATCTGGTATTGGTACTTCCTGTATATAGCTCCACCTTGATCTGGTACTGGTACTACCTGTATATAGCTCCACATTGATCTGGTACTGGTACTCCCTGTATATAGCTCCACATTGATCTGGTATTGGTACTCCCTGTATATAGCTCCACATTGATCTGGTATTGGTACTTCCTGTATATAGCTCCACCTTGATCTGGTACTGGTACTACCTGTATATAGCTCCACATTGATCTAGTACTGGTACTCCCTGTATATATTTCCACATTGATCTGGTACTGGTACCTCCTGTATATAGCTCCACATTGATCTGGTACTGGTACTCCCTGTATATAGCTCCACATTGATCTGGTACTGGTACTCCCTGTATATAGCTCCACATTGATCTGGTACTGGTACTCCCTGTATATAGCTCCACATTGATCTGGTACTGATACTCCCTGTATATAGCTCCACATTGATCTGGTACTGGTACTCCTGTATATAGCTCCACATTGATCTGGTACTGGTACTACCTGTATATAGCTCCACATTGATCTGGTACTGGTACTCCCTGTATATAGCTCCACATTGATCTGGTACTGGTACTCCTGTATATAGCTCCACATTGATCTGGTACTGGTACTTCCTGTATATAGCTCCACATTGATCTGGTACTGGTACTCCCTGTATATAGCTCCACATTGATCTGGTACTGGTACTCCTGTATATAGCTCCACATTGATCTGGTACTGGTACTTCCTGTATATAGCTCCACATTGATCTGGTACTGGTACTTCCTGTATATAGCTCCACATTCATCCATTCTTGTGTATTTCATTTTATTCCTCGTGTAACTACTTTATTTGATTTTTAAACTGTTTAATAGGAAGGGCTCGTAAGCAAGTTTTTTGCGATAAAGTTGACACCAGTTGTATTTGGTGCATGTGACAAATACAATTTGATTTGATTTGATAGAGAGCTCATAATTGAGGGTGTGGTGGACTAGAGGAGAGAGCAGCAGGCGAGGGTTTGGTAGAGGTGGAGGAGAGGAGAGAGAGAGAGAGACCATAATGGAGGGTGTGATGGACTAGAGGAGAGAACAGCAGGTGAGGGTTTGGTAGAGGTGGAGGAGAGGAGAGAGAGAGACCATAACGGAGGGTGTGGTGGACTAGAGGAGAGAACAGCAGGTGAGGGTTTTGTAGAGGTGGAGGAGAGGAGAGAGAGAGACCATAACGGAGGGTGTGGTGGACTAGAGGAGAGAACAGCAGGTGAGGGTTTGGTAGAGGTGGAGGAGAGGAGAGAGAGAGAGACCATAACGGAGGGTGTGGTGGACTAGAGGAGAGAACAGCAGGCGAGGGATTGGTAGAGGTGGAGGAGAGGAGAGAGAGAGACCATAACGGAGGGTGTGGTGGACTAGAGGAGAGAACAGCAGGTGAGGGTTTGGTAGAGGTGGAGGAGAGGAGAGAGAGAGACCATAACGGAGGGTGTGGTGAACTAGAGGAGAGAACAGCAGGCGAGGGTTTGGTAGAGGTGGAGGAGAGGAGAGAGAGAGACCATAACGGAGGGTGTGGTGAACTAGAGGAGAGAACAGCAGGCGAGGGTTTGGTGGAGGAGAGGAGAGAGAGAGACCATAACGGAGGGTGTGGTGGACTAGAGGAGAGAACAGCAGGCGAGGGTTTGGTAGAGGTGGAGGAGAGGAGAGAGAGAGAGACCATAACGGAGGGTGTGGTGGACTAGAGGAGACAACACCAAGCCACGCCTGGTAACGATCAGTCTTTCAAAGCCATAGCTCCAGCCCTTTTAGACACCAAGGTGGAGGTGGGAGTGAGCCAGGGGCTTGGTGTGGGTGTGTGTTCATGTTGTGTGTGTGTACACAAACATGTTCTGTCATTCCGCCATGCGTGCAGTACAGTACAGTATATCTAGTTTCATCTTGTTGTGTTGGCCCTTGCTCCACAACATCATTGACTATCATTGACTATCATTGACTGCATGGCATCATACGTAGCTTAGATGCAGGCTAATGATAATAATCACTACAGTTTTACAGCTTTCTCTGTCCATTGATCTCTGTGCATGTGTGTGTGTGTCTGTGTGTATGTTGTGTGTGTCTGTGTGTGTGTATGTTGTGTTTGTGTGTGTACATGGTGTGTGTGTGTGTGTGTGTGTGTGTGTGTGTGTGTGTGTGTGTGTGTGTGTGTGTGTGTGTGTGTGTGTGTGTGTGTGTGTGTGTGTGTGTGTGTGTGTGTGTGTGTGTGTGTGTGTGTGTGTGTCACCACCATTGATCACATCCCCCCTCCTCCTGCTCCTCTCTTGTTAATTATCTGTCTTTGTCTGCTGACAGTGTCTGATGCTAGCTCATGATACCGGCCCAACTTGGCAACGTGCCTACTCTGCTCTGCATTGCCAGTCCTCTAGAGTGCACACACATGTATGAACGTATACTGTACACATGAATATACACTTGTGTTTATGCACATAAACACACATCTTCATCATCCTCCCCACTTTAATCGCTGGCAACCCGGCTGGTTGAGAAGACCATGCATTGATCACATCAGTATAAACACATGTAACACACGCACGCACACACATGCACGCATATACACACACACACACACACATACACACATACAGTGGGGCAATAAAGTATTTAGTCAGCTACTAATTGTGCAAGTTCTCCCACTTAAAAAGATGAGAGAGGACTGTAATTTTCATCATAGGTACACTTCAACTATGACAGACAAAATGAGAAAAAGAAATCCAGAAAATCACATTGTAGGATTTTTAATGAATTTATTTGCAAATTATGGTGGAAAATAAGTATTTGGTCAATAACAAAAGTGTATCTCAATACTTTGTTATATACCTTTTGTTGGCAATGACAGAGGTCAAACGTTTTCTGTAAGTCTTCACAAGGTTTTCACACACTGTTGCTGGTATTTTGGCCCATTCCTCCATGCAGATCTCCTCTAGAGCAGTGATGTTTTGGGGCTGTTGCTGGGCAACACAGACTTTCAACTCCCTCCAAAGATTTTCTATGGGCTTGAGATCTGGAGACTGGCTAGGCCACTCCAGGACCTTGAAATGCTTCTTACTAAGCCACTCCTTCGTTGCCCGGGTGGTGTGTTTGGGATCATTGTCATGCTGAAAGACCCAGCCACGTTTCATCTTCAATGCCCTTGCTGATGGAAGGAGGTTTTCACTCAAAATCTCACGATACATGGCCCCATTCATTCTTTCCTTTACACGGATCAGTCGTCCTGGTCCCTTTGCAGAAAAACAGCCCCAAAACATGATGTTTCCACCCCCATGCTTCACAGTAGGTATGGTGTTCTTTGGATGCAACTCAGCATTCTTTGTCCTCCAAACACGATGAGTTGAGTTTTTATCAAAAATTATATTTTCGTTTCATCTGACCATATGACATTCTCCCAATCTTCTTCTGAATCATCCAAATGCTTTCTAGCAAACTTCAGATGGGCCTGGACATGTACTGGCTTAAGCAGGGGGACACGTCTGGCACTGCAGGATTTGAGTCCTGGCGGCGTAGTGTGTTCCTGATGGTAGGCTTTGTTACTTTGGTCCCAGCTCTCTGCAGGTCATTCACTAGGTCCCCCCATGTGGTTCTGGGATTTTTGCTCACCGTTCTTGTGATCCTTTTGACCCCATGGGGTGAGATCTTGCGTGGAGCCCCAGATCGAAGGAGATGATCAGTGGTCTTGTATGTCTTCCATTTCCTAATAATTGCTCCCACAGTTGATTTCTTCAAACCAAGCTGCTTACCTATTTCAGATTCAGTCTTCCCAGCCTGGTGCAGGTCTACAATTTTGTTTCTGGTGTCCTTTGACAGCTCTTTGGTCTTGGCCATAGTGGAGTTTGGAGTGTGACTGTTTGAGGTTGTGGACTGGTGTCTTTTATACTGATAACAAGTGCAAACAGGTGCCATTAATACAGGTAACGAGTGCAGGACAGAGGAGCCTCTTAAAGAAGAAGTTACAGGTCTGTGAGTGCCAGAAATCTTGCTTGTTTGTAGGTGACCAAATACTTATTTTCCACCATAATTTGCAAATAAATTCATTAAAAATCCTACAATGTGATTTTCTGGATTTTTTTCTCTCATTTTGTCTGTCATAGTTGAAATGTCACTATGATGAAAATTACAGGCCTCTCTCATCTTTTTAAGTGGGAGAACTTGCACAATTGGTGGCTGACTAAATACTTTTTTGCCCCACTGTATACACACACACACTTTGGCCCACAAAGTCATCCATTGTTCCTAACAGAATTCCAATTTGCTGGAAATTGAAAGCAGGTGTTGTGTCGTGGTCTTTGGTGCTTTGCATCTCAGCCCCCCCCCTCTTCCTGGCCACATTGATGGAACTCTGTTTGAAATCACGCCTGGGACACAGATTGTAACCTCTCTGTATATTGTCATACTCCAGCCTCTGTCATAAATTCTGGACTTTTATGGCTCAGACGGTAGTTCACAAGGTTACTGGTGCAAGTCCCGCTTCTGCCATTCTCCCCTTCTGCCATTCTCCCCTTCTGTCATTCTCCCCTTCTGTCATTCTCCCCTTCTGTCATTCTCCCCTTCTGCCATTCTCCTCTTCTGCCATTCTCCCCTTCTGTCATTCTCCCCTTCTGTCATTCTCCCCTTCTGTCATTTTCCCCTTCTGCCATTCTCCTCTTCTGCCATTCTCCCCTTCTGTCATTCTCCTCTTCTGTCATTCTCCCCTTCTGCCATTCTTCTCTTCTGCCATTCATCCCCTTCTGCCATTCTCCCCTTCTGTCATTCTCCCCTTCTGCCATTCTCCTCTTCTGCCATTCATCCCCTTCTGCCATTCTCCCCTTCTGTCATTCTCCCTTCTGCAATTCTCCTCTTCTGCCATTCTCCGCTTCTGCCATTCTCCCTTCTGCCAATCTCCCCTTCTGCCATTCCTCCCCTTCTGCCATTCTCCCCTTCTGTCATTCGCCTCTTCTGCCATTCTCCCCTTCGCCATTCTCCTCTTCTGTCATTCTCCCGCTTCTGCCATTCTCCCCTTCTGCCATTCTCCTCTTCTGCCATTCTCCCCTTCTGCCATTCTCCCCTTCTGCCATTCATCCCCTTCTGCCATTCTCCTCTTCTGCCATTCATCCCCTTCTGCCATTCTCCTCTTCTGTCATTCTCCGCTTCTGCCATTCTCCCCTTCTGCCATTCTCCTCTTCTGCCATTCTCCTCTTCTGCCATTCTCCCCTTCTGCCATTCTCCTCTTCTGTCATTCTCCCGCTTCTGCCATTCTCCTCTTCTGCCATTCTCCCCTTCTGCCATTCATCCCCTTCTGCCATTCTCCTCTTCTGTCATTCTCCGCTTCTGCCATTCTCCCCTTCTGCCATTCTCCTCTTCTGCCATTCTCCCCTTCTGCCATTCTCCCCTTCTGCCATTCTCCGCTTCTGCCATTCATCCCCTTCTGTCATTCTCCCCTTCTGCCATTCTCCCCTTCTGCCATTCTCCTCTTCTGCCATTCTCCCCTTCTGCCATTCTCCCCTTCTGTCATTCTCCCCTTCTGTCATTCTCCCCTTCTGCCATTCATCCCCTTCTGCCATTCTCCTCTTCTGCCATTCTCCCTTCTGCCATTCTCCCCTTCTGCCATTCTCCCTTCTGCCATTCTCCCCTTCTGCCATTCTCCTCTTCTGTCATTCTCCCTTCTGCCATTCTCCCCTTCTGCCATTCTCCTCTTCTGCCATTCTCCTCTTCTGCCATTCTCCCCTTCTGCCATTCTCCCCTTCTGCCATTCTCCGCTTCTGCCATTCATCCTCTTCTGTCATTCTCCCCTTCTGCCATTCTCCCCTTCTGCCATTCTCCTCCTCTGCCATTCTCCTCTTCTGCCATTCTCCCCTTCTGCCATTCTCCCCTTCTGCCATTCTCCTCTTCTGCCATTCTCCCCTTCTGCCATTCTCCTCTTCTGTCATTCTCCCTTCTGCCATTCTCCCCTTCTGCCATTCTCCTCTTCTGCCATTCTCCTCTTCTGCCATTCTCCCCTTCTGCCATTCTCCCCTTCTGCCATTCTCCGCTTCTGCCATTCTCCTCTTCTGCCATTCATCCCCTTTTGCCATTCACCCCTTCTGCCATTCTCCTCTTCTGCCATTCTCCCGTTCTGCCATTCTCCCCTTCTGCCATTTTCCTCTTCTGCCATTCTCCCGTTCTGCCATTCTCCCCTTCTGCCATTCTTCTCTTCTGCCATTCTCCCCTTCTGTCATTCTCCTCTTCTGCCATTCTCCCCTTCTGCCATTCTCCTCTTCTGCCATTCTCCCCTTCTGCCATTCTACCCTTCTGCCATTCTCCCCTTCTGCCATTAGCCTCTTCTGCCATTCATCCCCTTCTGTCATTCACCCCTTCTGCCATTCTGCCATTCTCCCCTTCTAGCATTCTCCCCTTCTGCCATTCTCCTCTTCTGCCATTCTCCCGTTCTGCCATTCTCCCCTTCTGCCATTCTTCTCTTCTGCCATTCTCCCGTTCTGCCATTCTCCCCTTCTGTCATTCTCCTCTTCTGCCATTCTCCCCTTCTGTCATTCTCCCGTTCTGCCATTCTCCCCTTCTGTCATTCTCCTCTTCTGCCATTCTCCCCTTCTGTCATTCTCCCATTCTGCCATTCTCCCCTTCTGTCATTCTCCTCTTCTGCCATTCATCCCCTTCTGTCATTCTCCCCTTCTGCCATTCATTCCCTTCTGTCATTCTCCCGTTCTGCCATTCTCCCCTTCTGCCATTCTCCTCTTCTTAGCCATTCTTCCCCTTCTGTCATTCTCCCCTTCTGCCATTCTCCCGTTCTGCCATTCTCCCCTTCTGCCATTCTCCCGTTCTGCCATTCTCCCATTCTGCCATTCTCCCATTCTGCCATTCTCCCCTTCTGCCATTCTCCCCTTCTAGCATTCTCCCCTTCTGCCATACTCCCCTTCTGCCATACTCCCCTTCTGCCATTCTCCCCTTCTGCCATTCTCCTCTTCTGCCATTCATCCCCTTCTGCCATTCTCCTCTTCTGCCATTCTCCCCTTCTGCCATTCTCCCGTTCTGCCATTCTCCCATTCTGCCATTCTCCCATTCTGCCATTCTCCCCTTCTGCCATTCTCCCCTTCTAGCATTCTCCCCTTCTGCCATTCTCCCCTTCTCCCATACTCCCCTTCTGCCATCTCCCCTTCTGCCATTCTCCTCTTCTGCCATTCATCCCCTTCTGTCATTCTCCCCTTCTGCCATTCTCCGTTCTGCCATTCTCCCCTTCTGCCATTCTCCCCTTCTGCCATTCTCCCCTTCTGTCATTCTCCCCTTCTGCCATTCTCCCCTTCTGCCATTCTCCCTACTATCATTCACCCCTTCTAGCATTCTCCCCTTCTGCCATTCTCCCCTTCTGCCATTCTCCCCTTCTAGCATTCACCCCTTCTAGCATTCTCCCCTTCTGCCATTCTCCCCTTCTGCCATTCTCCCCTTCTGCCATTCTCCCCTTCTAGCATTCACCCCTTCTAGCATTCTCCCCTTCTGCCATTCTCCCCTTCTAGCATTCTCCCCTTCTGCCATTCTCCCCTTCTGCCATTCTCCCCTTCTGCCATTCTCCCCTTCTGCCATTCTCCCCTTCTGCCATTCTCCCCTTCTGCCATTCTCCCCTACTATCATTCCGCCCTTCTATCATTCACCCCTTCTAGCATTCTCCCCTTCTGCCATTATACCCTTCTGCCATTCTCCCCTTCTGCCATTAGCCTCTTCTGCCATTCATCCCCTTCTGTCATTCACCCCTTCTGCCATTCTGCCATTCTCCCCTTCTAGCATTCTCCCCTTCTGCCATTCTCCCCTTCTGCCATTCACCCCTTCTGCCATTCTCCTCTTCTGCCATTCTCCCCTTCTGCCATTCTCCCCTTCTGCCATTCTCCCCTTCTGCCATTCTCCTCTTCTGCCATTCTCCCCTTCTGCCATTCTCCCCTTCTGCCATTCTTCCTCAATTTCCGCTACTCCCCCTCAATCAAATTCCTTGTTAATGTATTTTAATGCAGTTCCAGAATCTGGGTTAAGCAATTGCAAAGTGTGGCAGCTTTGATTGTTGCTAGTTCTTAAATTAATGTGATATACCTTCAGGGAATCAGTTGATGCAGATTCAATCTTCAACAGTGTTTACTGTTGAAAATTATTGTTCCCCTGAGCTAAATTAATTTCACCTAGGGGTGGAATATACCTAGGGTTACCAAAATCCTGTAACTTTCCCATAATGCCCACATTTTCCAAAAATCCTGTTTGGAGGATTCCTGGATTTGCTGCTTAATCCCTCCTGATTCCACGGTAATCTTTCAACCAGGTTTTCTGCTTATTCCCTCCTGATTCCGCAGTAATCTTTTCTGCTTATTCCCTCCTGATTCCGCGGTAATCTTTCAACCAGGTTTTCTGCTTATTCCCTCCTGATTCATGTAATCTTTCAACCAGGTTTTCTGCGTATTCCCTCCTGATTCCGCAGTAATCTTTCAACCAGGTTTTCTGCTTATTCCCTCCTGATTCCGCAGTAATCTTTCAACCAGGTTTTCTGGAAAACCGGACATTTACCAGATTTTTTACAACCCTAACTGTCATGTTTGTCATTTATTATCATGTCTTGTCCCTGTGCTCCCCATTCTGTTCGTTTCCCTCTGCTGGTCTTATTGGGTTCTTTCCCTCTTTCTATCCCTCTCTCTCCCCCTCCCCCTCTCACTCTCTCGCTCTCTCTTCTCTCTATCGTTCCGTTCCTGCTCCCAGCTGTTCCTATTCCCCTAATCATCATTTAGTCTTCCCACACCTGTTCCCGATCCTTTCCCCTGATTAGAGTCCCTATTTATTCCTTTGTGTTCCGTTCCTGTCCCGTCGGTTCCTTGTTTTGTATTCACCATGCTGTGATTGTGTTTCGCCCTGTCCTGTCGTGTTTTTTGCCTTCATCAGATGCTGCGTGTGAGCAGGTGTCTCTGTCTACTACGGCCTGCGCCTACCCGAAGCGACCTGCAGTCTGTGGCCGCTTCTCTTGTTATTCCCCTCTACAGACTAGAGGATTTCTGTTATTCCCTGTTTGGACTTGAATAAACTCTGTTTCTGTTAAGTCGCTTTTGGGTCCTCTATCACCTGCATGACAGAAGGAACCGACCAAGGAATGGACCCAGCGACTTCAGACGCTCGTTACACTGCCGTCGAGATCCAAGGAGCCATGCTCGGCAGACACGAGCAGGAATTGTCTGCTGCTCGCCATGCCGTGGAGAACCTGGCCGCTCAGGTTTCCGACCTCTCTGGACAGTTCCAGAGTCTACGTCTCGTGCCACCTGTTACTTCCTGGCCTGCCGAGCCTCCAGAACCTAGGGTTAATAACCCACCTTGCTACTCCGGGCAGCCCACTGAGTGCCGCTCCTTTCTCACGCAGTGTGAGTTGTGTTCTCTCTCCAACCCAACACATACTCTAGAGAGAGAGCTCGGGTTGCTTACGTCATTTCACTCCTTACTGGCCGGGCTCGAGAATGGGGCACAGCTATCTGGGAGGCAAGGGCTGATTGCTCTAACAAGTTCCAGAACTTTAAAGGAGATGATTCGGGTTTTTGACCGTTCAGTTTTTGGTAGGGAGGCTTCTAGGGCCCTGGCTTCCTTATGCCAAGGTGAACGGTCCATAACGGATTATTCTATTGAGTTTCGCACTCTTGCTGCCTCTAGTGAGTGGAACGAGCCGGCGCTGCTCGCTCGTTTTCTGGAGGGACTCCACGCAGTGGTTAAGGATGAGATTCTCTCCCGGGAGGTTCCATCAGATGTGGACTCTTTGATTGCTCTCGCCATCCGCATAGAACGACAGGTAGATCTTCGTCACCGGGCTCGTGGAAGAGAGCTCGCATCAACGGTGTTTCCCTGCTCCGCATCGCAACCATCTCCCTCCTCTGGCTTTGAGACTGAGCCCATGCAGCTGGGAGGGATTCGCATCTCGACTAAGGAGAGGGAACGGAGGATCACCAACCGCCTGTGCCTCTATTGCGGAGTTGCTGGACATTTTGTTAATTCATGTCCAGTAAGAGGCCAGAGCCCATCAGTAAGCGGAGGGCTACTGGTGAGCGCTACTACTCAGGTCCTTCATCTAGATCTTGTACTACTATGTCGGTCCATCTACGCTGGACCGGTTCGGATGCTACATGCAGTGCCTTGATTGACTCTGGGGCTGAGGGTTGTTTCATGGACGAAGCATGGGTTCGGAAACATAACATTCCTTTCAGACCGTTAGACAGGCCTACGCCCATGTTTGCCTTAGATGGTAGTCATCTTCCCAGTATCAAATTTGAGACACTACCTTTAACTCTCACAGTATCTGGTAACCACAGTGAGACTATTTCTTTTTGATTTTCCGTTCACCGTTTACACCTGTTGTTTTTGGGTCATCCCTGGCTAGTATGTCATAATCCTTCTATTAATTGGTCTAGTAATTCTATCCTATCCTGGAACGTTTCTTGTCATGTGAAGTGTTTAATGTCTGCCATCCCTCCCGTTTCTTCTGTCCCTACTTCTCCAGGAGGAACCTGGCGATTTGACAGGAGTGCCGGAGGAATATCATGATCTGCGCACGGTCTTCAGTCGGTCGAGCCAACTCCCTTCCTCCTCACCGGTCGTATGATTGTAGTATTGATCTCCTTCCGGGGACCACTCCTCCTCGAGGTAGACTATACTCTCTGTCGGCTCCCGAACGTAAGGCTCTCGAGGATTATTTGTCTGTGTCTCTTGACGCCGGTACCATAGTGCCTTCTTCTTCTCCGGCCGGGCGGGGGTTCTTTTTGTTAAGAGAAGGACGGTACTCTGCGCCCCTGCGTGGATTATCGAGGGCTGAATGACATAACGGTTAAGAATCGTTATCCGCTTCCCCTTATGTCATCAGCCTTCGAGATTCTGCAGGGAGCCAGGTGCTTTACTAAGTTGGACCTTCGTAACGCTTACCATCTCGTGCGCATCAGAGAGGGGACGAGTGGAAAACGGCGTTTAACACTCCGTTAGGGCATTTTGAGTACCGGGTTCTGCCGTTCGGTCTCGCCAATGCGCCAGCTGTTTTCAGGCATTAGTTAATGATGTTCTGAGAGACATGCTGAACATCTTTGTTTTTGTCTATCTTGACGATATCTGATTTTTTCTCCGTCACTCGAGATTCATGTTCAGCACGTTCGACGTGTTCTACAGCGCCTTTTAGAGAATTGTCTCTACGTAAAGGCTGAGAAGTGCTCTTTTCATGTCTCCTCCGTTACTTTTCTCGGTTCCGTTATTTCCGCTGAAGGCATTCAGATGGATTCCGCTAAGGTCAAGCTGTCAGTGATTGGCCCGTTCCAAGGTCACGTGTCGAGTTGCAGCGCTTTTTTAGGTTTCGCTAATTTCTATCGGCGTTTCATTCGTAATTTCGGTCAAGTTGCTGCCCCTCTCACAGCTCTTACTTCTGTCAAGACGTGTTTTAAGTGGTCCGGTTCCGCCCAGGGAGCTTTTGATCTTCTTAAAAGAACGTTTTACGTCCGCTCCTATCCTCGTTACTCCTGGCGTCACTAGACAATTCATTGTCGAGGTTGGCCTTCAGAGGTAGGCGTGGGAGCCATTCTATCCCAGCGCTTCCAGTCTGACGATAAGGTTCATCCTTGCGCTTATTTTCTCATCGCCTGTCGCCATCTGAGCGCAACTATGATGTGGGTAACCGTGAACTGCTCGCCATCCGCTTAGCCCTAGGCGAATGGCGACAGTGGTTGGAGGGGCGACCGTTCCTTTTGTCGTTTGGACAGACCATAAGAACCTTGAGTACATCCGTTCTGCCAAACGACTTAATGCCCGTCAAGCTCGTTGGGCGTTGTTTTTCGCTCGTTTCGAGTTTGTGATTTCTTACCGTCCGGGTAGCAAGAACACCAAGCCTGATGCCTTATCCCGTCTGTTTAGTTCTTCTGTGGCTTCTACTGATCCCGAGGGATTCTTCCTTATGGGCGTGTTGTCGGGTTAACAGTCTGGGAATTGAAAGACAGGTTAAGCAAGCACTCACGCACACTGCGTCGCGCGCGCTTGTCCCTAGTAACCTCCTTTTCGTTCCTGTTTCCACTCGTCTGGCTGTTCTTCAGTGGGCTCACTCTGCCAAGTTAGCTGGTCATCCCGGTGTTCGAGGCACTCTTGCGTCTATTCGCCAGCGCTTTTGGTGGCCGACTCAGGAGCGTGACACGCGCCGTTTCGTGGCTGCTTGTTCGGACTGCGCGCAGACTAAGTCGGGTAACTCTCCTCCTGCCGGTCGTCTCAGACCGCTCCCCATTCCTTCTCGACCATGGTCTCACATCGCCTTAGACTTCATTACCGGTCTGCCTTTGTCTGCGGGGAAGACTGTGATTCTTACGGTTGTCGATAGGTTCTCTAAGGCGGCACATTTCATTCCCCTCGCTAAACTTCCTTCCGCTAAGGAGACGGCACAAATCATTATTGAGAATGTATTCAGAATTCATGGCCTTCCGTTAGACGCCGTTTCAGACAGAGGCCCGCAATTCACGTCACAGTTTTGGAGGGAGTTCTGTCGTTGATTGGTCGTCCGTCAGTCTCTCTTCCGGGTTTCATCCCCAGTCTAACGGTCAAGCAGAGAGGGCCAATCAGACGATTGGTCGCATACTACGCAGCCTTTCTTTCAGAAACCCTGCGTCTTGGGCAGAACAGCTCCCCTGGGCAGAATACGCTCACAATTCGCTTCCTTCGTCTGCTACCGGGTTATCTCCGTTTCAGAGTAGTCTGGGTTACCAGCCTCCTCTGTTCTCATCCCAGCTTGCCGAGTCCAGCGTTCCCTCCGCTCAAGCGTTTGTCCAACGTTGTGAGCGCACCTGGAAGGAGGGTGAGGTCTGCACTTTGCCGTTACAGGGCACAGACGGTGAGAGCCGCCAATAAACGCAGGATTAAGAGTCCAAGGTATTGTTGCGGCCAGAGAGTGTGGCTTTCCACTCGCAACCTTCCTCTTACGACAGCTTCTCGTAAGTTGACTCCGCGGTTCATTGGTCCGTTCCGTGTCTCCCAGGTCGTCAATCCTGTCGCTGTGCGACTGCTTCTTCCCCGACATCTTCGTCGCGTCCATCCTGTCTTCCATGTCTCCTGTGTTAAGCCCTTTCTTCGCACCCCGTTCGTCTTCCCTCCCCCCTCCCGTCCTTGTCGAGCGCACCTATTTACAAGGTACATAAGATCATGGACATGCGTTCTCGGGGACGGGGTCACCAATACTTAGTGGATTGGGAGGGTTACGGTCCTGAGGAGAGGAGTTGGGTTCCGTCTCGGGACGTGCTGGACCGTTCACTCATCGATGATTTCCTCCGTTGCCGCCAGGATTCCTCCTCGAGTGCGCCAGGAGGCGCTCGGTGAGTGGGGGGGTACTGTCATGTTTGTCATTTATTATCATGTCTTGTCCCTGTGCTCCCCATTCTGTTCGTTTCCCTCTGCTGGTCTTATTGGGTTCTTTCCCTCTTTCTATCCCCTCTCTCCCCCTCCCCCTCTCACTCTCTCGCTCTCTCTTCTCTCTATCGTTCCGTTCCTGCTCCCAGCTGTTCCTATTCCCTAATCATCATTTAGTCTTCCCACACCTGTTCCCGATCCTTTCCCCTGATTAGAGTCCCTATTTATTCCTTTGTGTTCCGTTCCTGTCCCGTCGGTTCCTTGTTTTGTATTCACCATGCTGTGATTGTGTTTCGCCCTGTCCTGTCGTGTTTTTTGCCTTCATCAGATGCTGCGTGTGAGCAGGTGTCTCTGTCTACTACGACCTCGCCTACCGAAGCGACCTGCAGTCTGTGGCCGCTTCTCTTGTTATTCCCCTCTACAGACTAGAGGATTTCTGTTATTCCCTGTTTGGACTTGAATAAACTCTGTTTCTGTTAAGTCGCTTTTGGGTCCTCTTTCACCTGCATGACA
>NW_025748932.1:0-29330 GCF_021184085.1 Oncorhynchus gorbuscha
TTTCTCTCCCTCCCCTTTCCCTCTTTCTCTCTTTCTCTCCCTCCCCCTTCCCTCTTTCTCTCTTTCTCTCCCTCCCCCTTTCCCTCTTTCTCCCTTTCTCTCCCTCCCCTTTCCCTCTTTCTTCCCTCCCCCCTTTCCCTCTTTCTCTCTTTCTCTCCTCCCCCCCTTTCCCTCTTTCTCTCCTTTCTCTCCCTCCCCCTTTCCCTCTTTCTCTCTTTCTCTCCCTCCCCCTTTCCCTCTTTCTCTCTTTCTCTCCTCCCCCTTTCCCTCTTTCTCTCTCTCCCTCTTTCCCTCTTTCCTCTTTCCTCCCTCCCCTTTCCCTCTTTCTCTCTTTCTCTCCCTCCCCTTCTCTGTCTCTGTGCTTCCATCTTTCTTTCTCTGTACTTTCCTCCCGGGAGGCAGCTCTTGACTCTCTGATGTCCTTCGCATGCCAAATATGACTATTGACATTTCAATTCAGCTGGGTTTTCTCCACTCTGCTCTAGGCTGATGCCTTATAGCCGGAGGACATTTACATGTCAATGGGACAGACAAAGAGATCCAGAGCGTGCATGGCCCTGCCTTGACAGTGACTGTATGTGACTGTAAGGGTGGACTCTCTAGTAATGAGAAGGGCTTTGTTCACTGGTTGTATGTATTGGGCATACACAACATGTATCCAGACTATTTTTGGTTGACACTATGGTGTGTATATGTTACTGTATTGGCGACACAGTGTATGCAGTGTTGGTCGTATACATCCTTCTGCCTGTCTCTTTCAGACAGACCAACACCCTGCATAGTGTCTTTGCCGGGGGGAAGGGGGTGAGAGATGGTTAAACGGGTGAAGAAGTGGATGAAGTGGAGTTGTCCTCCTGTCCTCTCACCAGCGGTTTCCACATGCATGCATCTTCATTTGACGTTCCTGCAATCCTCAGTAATGTGTATTACCTCTCCGATCGGTCCCTCGGTACCAAAATGTCCTGCCTCCTTATGATTATCTACACAGAGATACGTTGCATATGTAAATGGTCTATTTGGAGAGACTTGGCTGCGGCTCAAGAGAGAAAAACCCCTCAGCATTGATCTGGAGCTCTGCGTTTGGCCAGGTTAAGTGTTCACATTCCATTAGGACCATATTTATGCAGGGGTTTGTATAATTAGGCCAGAGTCAATCCCCATTACTGCTTAGCACTATTGAGCAGCTGCTTACTTCAATAAAAATGCATGTCGAATATAGAGAGGGGAGAGGGAGATGTGTGTGTGTGTGTGTGTGTGTGTGTGTGTGTGTGTGTGTGTGTGTGTGTGTGTGTGTGTGTGTGTGTGTGTGTGTGTGTGTGTGTGTGTGTGTGTGTGTGTGTGTGTGTGTGTGTGTGTGTGTGTACTAGCTAAGTCATGTGAATCAATACACACGATACGTTAAAAGCACCCGCCAGTGCTTGGCAATAGGGGCAGAGGACCTTGTGTATGAAAATGCCCCGTCAATCCCAGAATGCACTCTGAAAGCCTAGAAAGCGGTCTTTTCAACGTTTGTCTCTCTCTCCCTGAGGATGTGATCTCTCCTCTCTCCTCTCTTACTGAGAGCCATCAAGCTATGCATTTCCCCTGTTCTCCTTTTCTTTTATCATTCTATTTCTGTTTGTTGTTTTTTTTTTCAGTCAGGGCTTTCAAGCCTGGCCCCAACCTTGGAAAGGGCTGCCCTTGGTGACACAGGCGGACAGCCAATCAGGTTGCCGTCGCTGTGGCGACCCAGCAAGGACAATTCGAAACCTGGTCATAATGATGTACGTAAGATGCAAAAAACATTGAAATATTTGTATGGTTTTATGTCAGTGGAGGGTACCTTCAACTCACATGCACCTACACACACGCACACACACACTCATGTACTTTGTGCCCCGTCAGATTTTGGGGGGGCATGATGCCCCTGCACACACACACACACACACACACACACACACACACACACACACACACACACACACACACACACACACACACACACACACACACACACACACACACACACACACACACACACACACACACACACACACACACACACACACACACACAACACAGGATGCACAAAGGTGGCACTTAAGGCATGTGTATCTCCTGTCCAGTACTTTATACAATCCTTTTCAAACAACCCTTGTGGGTTCAGGTTCATTGTCCAACGGAACATGTCCTAATGGTACAACTGAAATGCCTCTGGGAAATGTACAGGGATGTCTTCTGAGACATCATTACTGTGGTCACTTCTAGGAGCAGATTCTGTATTTAGATACAATGGGATCAAGGATAGTAGCAACACTGTCTGGTTAGCAAAGAAATGACAACATCTGTCCTTCAGAAAGTATTCATACCCCTTGACTTTTTCCACATTTTGTTGTGTTACAGTCTGAATTTAGAATGGATTCAATTGAGATTTTGTGTCACTTGCCTACACACAATACCCCATAATGTCAAAGTGGAATTATGTTTTTCCCAATGGCTACAAATTAACTAAAAGCTGAAATGTCTGGAGCCAATAAGTATTCAACCCCTTTCTTATGGCAAGCCTAAATAAGTTCAGGAGTAAACATTTGCTTAACAAAGTACATGGTAAATTGCATGGACTCACTCTGTGTGTAATAATAGTGTTTAATGTGATTTTTTGAATGACTACCTCATCTCTGTACCCCACAAATCTTTAAGGTCCCTCAGTCGAGCAGTGAATTTCAAAAACAGATTAAACCGCAAAGATCTACAATATTGTAGTTACTCCACAATACTAACCTAGATGAAAAGTGAAAAGAAGGAAGCATGTACAGAATAAATATATTCCAAAACATGTATCCTGTTTGCAACAAGGCACTAAAGTAATACTGCAAAAATGTGGTAGTGAAAATTACATTTGGGGCAAATCCGATACAACACAATACTGAGTGCCACTCTTCATATTTTCAAGCATAGTGGTAGCTGCATCATGTTATGGGTATGCTTGTAATTGTTAAGGATTGGGAAGTTTTTCAGGATAAAAAAATGACGGAATGGCGCTAAGCACAGGCAAAATCCTAGAGGACCTGGTTCCATCTGCTTTCCACCAGACACTGGAAGATGAATTCACCATTCAGAAGGACAATAGCCTAAAACACAAGGACAAATCTACACTGGAGTTGCTTACCAAGAAGACAGTGAATGTTCCTGAGTGGCCGAGTTACAGTTTTGACTTAAATCTACTTGAAAATCTATGGAAATACCTGAAAATGGGTTGTTTAGTAATGATCAACAACCAATGTGATAGAGCTTGAAGAATTTAGAAAAGAATAATGGGCAAGTGTTGCGCAATCCAGGTGTAGAAAGCTCTTAGAGACTTATCCAGAAAAACACAACTGTAATCGCTGCCAAAGGTGCTTCTACAAAGCATTGACTCAGGGGTGTGAATACTTGCGTAAATTAGATATCTCTGTATTTCATTTTCATTCGTTTTTAAAAATCTAAAAACATGTTTTCACTGTCATTACGGGGCATTGTGTTTAGATGTGTGAGGAAATAAATCTATTTAATCAATTTTGAATTCCACAAAATGTGGAACAAGTCAAGGGGTATGAAGACTTTCTGAAGGTCCTGTAGCTACTCTGTAAGGACAGGCTGATAAGTACAATTACACCTATCTTGCTGACAGAACAAGCCTTGGTTTACGTCGGTGTGCCGTTACACTTCTAAAACAGAGTAGACATGCTCATAAATCTACAGGCCTGAGGTATACACGGCTAGGTCTTAGCACTACATGCACTGCACATACAGGTTGGCTATGCGATGCCAGTGAAGTGGTAGAGGTTCATAGCTCATCTTATTCAGCCTCCAATGGGGATTAGCATCTCAGATCCACCCACAGGTTTAACACTTGGGAATTTTGACACAGATGGAAATGTATGTGTGTACATATTCCACAGCGCTGCCGTGACACTCCGGCTTTCCCATGAAGCACTCTGGCGGACAGGCAATATATGCGGCTGTCTCTCCGAGTCTCGCTACGATTACTGTGATCCGTTGGAACGGAGAGAGAACCGGGACGATGAGGTGTGTGTGTGGCATAGACAGACCAGATGTGTGTGTGTGTCTGTGAATGTACGTAGCATTATGTGTGTGTTGGGGTAAGTATTTTAGGACACACAGTCAAGCCTGTCTCTTCAGCAGTCCTCCCTCAGTGTCCGTCTGTCTCTCTGTCTGCCACTGGAGACAGTCACAGCCGGCCGCAACCAATCACATTAGAGCTCAGACTCACAGCAGCCTGGGAGACACACTCCTCCTCTTTTCTCATTCTCCACTTCCTGTCCTCACGTATTAACTTGACTCAAACATTGTTGATCTAGGTAGGCCTGTTGAGAACTACTTCTACTGTTCAATGACAAGAAAAGTCAGAGTCTTTGAGATAGGACACAGATCCTTTAGGAGTTGGTGAGGAAAGCAGGGAGAAGCTCTGTCCCTGACTCATTCACCTCACAGCTGCCTGGATGACTGGGTCATTATTGGCAGATCAGATATCAGTAAAGGGGCACCAATGGTACTTCAAAAGATGACTCAACCATCGCAAATAAAATTAAAATGGAGGCACAGAAGTATGTTGAGTGAGGGGACCTCAGATGATATTGAATGTACATTAGTAACAGCATTATACTGAGACAGTCTAAGCATTAGACATTATCAGTCTACTGAGACAGTCTTAGTATTACAGACAGTCTTAACAGCATTATACTGAGACAGTCTTAACAGCATTATACTGAGACAGTCTTAACAGCATTATACTGAGACAGTCTTAACAGCATTATACTGAGACAGTCTTAACAGCATTATACTGAGACAGTCTTAACAGCATTATACTGAGACAGTCATTATACTGAGACAGTCTTAACAGCATTATACTGAGACAGTCTTAACAGCATTATACTGAGACAGTCTTAACAGCATTATACTGAGACAGTCTTAACAGCATTATACTGAGACAGTCTTATCAGCATTATACTGAGACTGTCTTAACAGACAGTCTATACTGAGACAGTCTTAACAGCATTTATACTGAGACAGTCTTATACAGACATTATTACTGAGACAGTCTTAACAGCATTATACTGAGACAGTCTTAACAGCATTATACTGAGACAGTCTTATCAGCATTATACTGAGACAGTCTTAACAGCATTATACTGAGACTGTCTTAACAGCATTATACTGAGACAGTCTTATCAGCATTATACTGAGACAGTCTTATCAGCATTATACTGAGACAGTCTTAACAGCATTATACTGAGACAGTCTTATCAGCATTATACATTATACTGAGACAGTCTTAACAGCATTATACTGAGACAGTCTTAACAGCATTATACTGAGACAGTCTTATACAGACAGTCTTAACAGCATTATACTGAGACAGTCTTATCAGCATTATACTGAGACTGTAACGAGACGTTCGTTTGTAGAAGGAGGGTCGGACCAAAATGCAGCGTGGTGGTTACTCATGTTCTTTAATGAAAAAATAGCTGATACATGAAATAACTATACAAATACAAAACAACAAACGGAACGTGAAAACCTAATACAGCCTGTCTGGTGAACAACTACACAGAGACAGGAACAATCACCCACCAAATACACAGTGAAACCCCGGCTACCTAAATATGGTTCTCAATCAGAGACAACGAGAATCACCTGACTCTGATTGAGAACCGCCTCAGGCAGCCAAACCTATGCTACACCCCTACTCAGCCGCAATCCCAATGCCTACAAAACCCCAATACGAAATACAACAAAATAAACCCATGTCACACCCTGGCCTGACCAAATATATAACGAAAACACAAAATACTATGACCAAGGCGTGACAGAACCTCCCCCTAAGGTGCGGACTCCCGGACGCACCTCCAAACCATAGGGAGGGTCCGGGTGGGCGTCTGTCCATGGTGGCGGCTCCGAATCGGGACGTGGACCCCACTCCATAAATGTCATAGTTCCTCCCCTTCGCATCCTGGGATAATCCACCCTCGCCGCCGACCATGGCCTAATAGTCCTCACTCAGAACCCCACTGGACTGAGGGGCAGCTCGTGACTGAGGGGCAGCTCTGGACTGAGGGGCAGCTCGGGACTGAGGGGCAGCTCGGGACTGAGGGGCAGCCCAGTACTGAGGGGGAAGCACAGTACTGAGAGGAAGCCCAGTACTGAGAGGAAGCCCAGTACTGAGAGGAAGCCCAGTACTGAGAGGAAGCCCAATACTGAGAGGAAGCTCAGGCAGGTAGTTGGCTCCGGCAGATCCTGGCTGGCTGGCGGATCTGGAAGATTCTGGTTGACTGGCAGATCTGGAAGAGTCTGGTTGACTGGCAGATCTGGAAGCATCTGGTTGACTGGCAGATCTGGAAGATCATGGCTGACTGGCGGATCTAGCTGCTCTGGCTGCTCCATACAGACTGACAGCTCTGGCTGCTCCATGTAGACTGGCAGCTCTGGCTGCTCCATGCAGATTGGCAGCTCTGGCTGCTCCATGCAGATTGACTGCTCCATGCAGACTGGCAATTCTGGCTGCTCCATGCAGACTGGCAGCTCTGGCTGCTCCATGCAGATTGACAGCTCAGGCTGCTCCATGCAGACTGAGAGCTCTGGCTGCTCCATGCAGGCTGACAGCTCTGGCTGCTCCATGCAGACTGGCAGCTCTGGCTGCTCCATGCAGACTGACAGCTCAGGCTGCTCCATGCAGACTGACAGCTCTGGCTGCTCCATGCAGGCTGACAGCTCTGGCTGCTCCATGCAGACTGGCACTTTGGCTGCTCCATGCAGACTGACAGCTCTGGCTGCTCCATACAGACTGGCAGGTCTGGCTGCTCCATGCAGGCTGACAGCTCTGGCTGCTCCATGCAGACTGGCAGCTCTGGCTGCTCTATGCAGTCTGACAGCTCAGGCTGCTCCATGCAGGCTGACAGCTCTGGCTGCTCCATGCAGTCTGGCAGCTCAGGCTGCTCCGAACAGGCAGGAGGCTCCGGCAGCGCTGTAGAGGAGGAAGGCTCTGGAAGCGCTGAACAGGCGGGAGACTCCGACAGCGCAGGAGAGGAGGAAAACGCTGACTGCGCTGAACAGGCGGGAGACTCCGGCAGCGCAGGAGAGGGGGAAGCGCTGGCTGCGCTGAACAGGCGAGGCGCACTGAAGGCCTGGTGCGTGGTGCTGGAACTGGTGGTACTGGATCGAGGACACGCACAGGAAGCCTGGTGCGGGGAGCTGCCACTGGAGGACTGGTATGTGAAGGTGGCACAGGATGGAATGGACCGTGAGGGTGTACTGGAGAGCCTGAGAGCAGGACTGGCACAGGACGTGCAAGGCTAGGTAGGTACACAGGAGGCCTAGTGCGTGAGGCTGGCACATTTTTCACCAGCCGACTAACACGCACCTCAGGACGAGTATGGAGCGCTGACCCAGGTGCCTTCAAATCCCCGACACGCTCCGTCGGACGAATCTTGTACCTAAAGCACCAAGCTAGCAACTCCCTCATTACTCTCCACTCCACTTTCCCCATTAACTCCTTCACAGTCTCTGCTTCGCTCACCTCTAACACCGGCTCTGGTTCTGGTCTCCTCCTTGGCTCCTCACGATTAACAAGGAGAGTTGGCTCAGGTCTATCTCCTGACTCTGCCACTCTCCCTCTGAACCCCCCCCCCAATACATTTTTTGGGGCTGACTCACGGGCTTTCCTCTGCGCCGTCGTGATTGTCTCTCCAACTCCATTCTCCATTCTCTTCGCACTGCTCCAGCGAATCCCAGGCGGGCTCCGGCACTCTCTCTGGGTCGACCGCCCACCTGTCTATTTCCTCCCACGTCGTATACTCCATACTTCTGCTGTCCATAACGTCCTCCCTTCGCTGCTCCTGCTGTCGCTGCCTGTTACCACGCCACTCGGTCCGTGTGTGGTGGGTGATTCTGTAACGGCGTTCGTTTGTAGAAGGAGGGTCGGACCAAAATGCAGCGTGGTGGTTACTCATGTTCTTTAATGAAAAAATAGCGATACATGAAATAACTATACAAATACAAAACAACAAACGGAACGTGAAAACCTAATACAGCCTGTCTGGTGAACAACTACACAGAGACAGGAACAATCACCCACCAAATACACAGTGAAACCCCGGCTACCTAAATATGGTTCCCAATCAGAGACAACGAGAATCACCTGACTCTGATTGAGAACCGCCTCAGGCAGCCAAACCTATGCTACACCCCTACTCAGCCGCAATCCCAATGCCTACAAAACCCCAATACGAAATACAACAAAATAAACCCATGTCACACCCTGGCCTGGCCAAATATATAACGAAAACACAAAATACTATGACCAAGGCGTGACAGAGACAGTGTTAGTATCAGCATTACACTGAGACAGTCTTAACATTATTATACTGAGACAGTCTTAACAGTATTACACTGAGACAGTCTTGACAGCATTATACTGAGACAATCTTAACAGCATTACACTGAGACAGTCTTAACAGCATTATTCTGAGACAGTGTTAGTAACAGCATTATACTGAGACAGTCTTAACAGCATTACACTGAGACAGTCTTAACAGCATTATTCTGAGACAGTGTTAGTAACAGCATTACACTGAGACAGTCTTAACAGCATTATACTGAGACAGTCTTATCAGTATTATACTGAGACAGTCTTATCAGTATTATACTGAGACAGTGTTAGTAACAGCATTAAACTGAGACAGTCTTAGTAACAGCATTATACTGAGACAGTCTTAACAGCATTATTCTGAGACAGTGTTAGTAACAGCATTACACTGAGACAGTCTTAACAGCATTATACTGAGACAGTCTTAACAGCATTATTCTGAGACAGTCTTAACAGCATTATACTGAGACAGTCTTAACAGCATTATACTGAGACAGTCTTAACAGCATTATACTGAGACAGTCTTAACAGCATTATACTGAGACAGTCTTAACAGCATTACACTGAGACAGTCTTAACAGCATTATACTGAGACAGTCTTAACAGCATTATTCTGAGACAGTGTTAGTAACAGCATTACACTGAGACAGTCTTAACAGCATTACACTGAGACAGTCTTAACAGCATTATACTGAGACAGTCTTAACAGCATTATACTGAGACAGTCTTAACAGCATTATTCTGAGACAGTGTTAGTAACAGCATTACACTGAGACAGTCTTAACAGCATTATACTGAGACAGTCTTAACAGCATTATTCTGAGACAGTCTTAACAGCATTACACTGAGACAGTCTTAACAGCATTATACTGAGACAGTCTTAACAGCATTATACTGAGACAGTCTTAACAGCATTATACTGAGACAGTCTTAACAGCATTACACTGAGACAGTCTTAACAGCATTATACTGAGACAGTCTTAACAGCATTATTCTGAGACAGTGTTAGTAACAGCATTACACTGAGACAGTCTTAACAGCATTACACTGAGACAGTCTTAACAGCATTATACTGAGACAGTCTTAACAGCATTATAATGAGACAGTCTTATCAGTATTATACTGAGACAGTCTTATCAGTATTATACTGAGACAGTCTTATCAGCATTATACTGAGACAGTCTTATCAGCATTATACTGAGACAGGCTTAGTAACAGCATTACACTGAGACAGTCTTAACAGCATTACACTGAGACATTCTTAACAGCATTATACTGAGACAGTCTTAACAGCATTATACTGAGACAGTCTTAACAGCATTATTCTGAGACAGTGTTAGTAACAGCATTACACTGAGACAGTCTTAACAGCATTATACTGAGACAGTCTTAACAGCATTATTCTGAGACAGTCTTAACAGCATTACACTGAGACAGTCTTAACAGCATTACACTGAGACAGTCTTAACAGCATTATACTGAGACAGTCTTATCAGTATTATACTGAGACAGTCTTATCAGTATTATACTGAGACAGTCTTATCAGCATTATACTGAGACAGGCTTAGTAACAGCATTATACTGAGACAGTCTTAACAGCATTAAACTGAGACAGTCTTATCAGCATTATACTGAGACAGTCTTATCAGTATTATACTGAGACAGTGTTAGTAACAGCATTAAACTGAGACAGTCTTAGTAACAGCATTATACTGAGACAGTCTTAACAGCATTATTCTGAGACAGTGTTAGTAACAGCATTACACTGAGACAGTCTTAACAGCATTATACTGAGACAGTCTTAACAGCATTATTCTGAGACAGTCTTAACAGCATTATACTGAGACAGTCTTAACAGCATTATACTGAGACAGTCTTAACAGCATTATACTGAGACAGTCTTAACAGCATTATACTGAGACAGTCTTAACAGCATTACACTGAGACAGTCTTAACAGCATTATACTGAGACAGTCTTAACAGCATTATTCTGAGACAGTGTTAGTAACAGCATTACACTGAGACAGTCTTAACAGCATTACACTGAGACAGTCTTAACAGCATTATACTGAGACAGTCTTAACAGCATTATACTGAGACAGTCTTAACAGCATTATTCTGAGACAGTGTTAGTAACAGCATTACACTGAGACAGTCTTAACAGCATTATACTGAGACAGTCTTAACAGCATTATTCTGAGACAGTCTTAACAGCATTGCACTGAGACAGTCTTAACAGCATTATACTGAGACAGTCTTAACAGCATTATACTGAGACAGTCTTAACAGCATTATACTGAGACAGTCTTAACAGCATTACACTGAGACAGTCTTAACAGCATTATACTGAGACAGTCTTAACAGCATTATTCTGAGACAGTCTTAACAGCATTATACTGAGACAGTCTTAACAGCATTATACTGAGACAGTCTTAACAGCATTATTCTGAGACAGTGTTAGTAACAGCATTACACTGAGACAGTCTTAACAGCATTATACTGAGACAGTCTTAACAGCATTATTCTGAGACAGTCTTAACAGCATTACACTGAGACAGTCTTAACAGCATTACACTGAGACAGTCTTAACAGCATTATACTGAGACAGTCTTATCAGTATTATACTGAGACAGTCTTATCAGTATTATACTGAGACAGTCTTATCAGCATTATACTGAGACAGGCTTAGTAACAGCATTATACTGAGACAGTCTTAACAGCATTAAACTGAGACAGTCTTATCAGCATTATACTGAGACAGTCTTATCAGTATTATACTGAGACAGTGTTAGTAACAGCATTAAACTGAGACAGTCTTAGTAACAGCATTATACTGAGACAGTCTTAACAGCATTATTCTGAGACAGTGTTAGTAACAGCATTACACTGAGACAGTCTTAACAGCATTATACTGAGACAGTCTTAACAGCATTATTCTGAGACAGTCTTAACAGCATTATACTGAGACAGTCTTAACAGCATTATACTGAGACAGTCTTAACAGCATTATACTGAGACAGTCTTAACAGCATTATACTGAGACAGTCTTAACAGCATTACACTGAGACAGTCTTAACAGCATTATACTGAGACAGTCTTAACAGCATTATTCTGAGACAGTGTTAGTAACAGCATTACACTGAGACAGTCTTAACAGCATTACACTGAGACAGTCTTAACAGCATTAGACAGTCACTGAGACAGTCTTAACAGCATTATTCTGAGACAGTGTTAGTAACAGCATTAACAGACAGTTAACTGCATTATACTGAGACAGTCTTAACAGCATTATTCTGAGACAGTCTTAACAGCATTACACTGAGACAGTCTTAACTGCATTATACTGAGACAGTCTTAACAGCATTATTCTGAGACAGTCTTAACAGCATTATACTGAGACAGTCTTAACAGCATTACACTGAGACAGTCTTAACAGCATTATACTGAGACAGTCTTAACAGCATTATTCTGAGACAGTGTTAGTAACAGCATTACACTGAGACAGTCTTAACAGCATTACACTGAGACAGTCTTAACAGCATTATACTGAGACAGTCTTAACAGCATTATACTGAGACAGTCTTATCAGTATTATACTGAGACAGTCTTATCAGTATTATACTGAGACAGTGTTAGTAACAGCATTAAACTGAGACAGTCTTAGTAACAGCATTATACTGAGACAGTCTTAACAGCATTATTCTGAGACAGTGTTAGTAACAGCATTATACTGAGACAGTCTTAACAGCATTATTCTGAGACAGTGTTAGTAACAGCATTACACTGAGACAGTCTTAACAGCATTATTCTGAGACAGTGTTAGTAACAGCATTATACTGAGACAGTCTTAACAGCATTACACTGAGACAGTCTTAACAGCATTATACTGAGACAGTCTTATCAGTATTATACTGAGACAGTCTTAGTAACAGCATTAAAGTGAGACAGTCTTAGTAACAGCATTATACTGAGACAGGCTTAACAGCATTACACTGAGACAGTCTTACTAACAGCATTATACTAAGACAGTCTTAGTAACAGCATTATACTAAGACAGTCTTAACAGCATTACACTGAGACAGTCTTAACAGCATTATACTGAGACAGTCTTATCAGTATTATACTGAGACAGTGTTAGTAACAGCATTATACTAAGACAGTCTTAGTAACAGCATTATACTAAGACAGTCTTAACAGCATTATACTAAGACAGTCTTAGTAACAGCATACTGACAGACCCAGAGAGTGGAAAAATCCCCAATTTTCTCTCTCCGTCTCTCCCCTCACTTCCTCTGTCCTTCCGTGATTAGCTGTGATTTAATTAGAGAACAAAATAACATGACATCTTCCACAGATTAGAATCAACTACACACACACACACACACTGGCAGACAGACAGTAGGAAAGGAACGTGACAGACAGTAGGAAAGGAACGTGACAGAGTGACAGACAGACAGAAGGAGAGGAAAGTGACAGACAGACAGCCAGACAGACAGACAGACAGCCAGACAGACAGACAGAAGGAGAGGAATGTGACAGACAGACAGTAGGAAAGGAACATGGCAGACAGACAGTAGGAAAGGAACATGGCAGACAGACAGTAGGAAAGGAATGTGACAGACAGACAGTAGGAGAGGAACGTGACAGACAGACAGTAGGAAAGGAACATGGCAGACAGACAGTAGGAAAGGAACATGACAGAGTGACAGACAGACAGACATAAGGAGAGGAAAATGACAGACAGACAGACAGACAGCCAGACAGCCAGACAGACAGACAGACAGTAGGAAAGGAACATGGGAGACAGACAGTAGGAAAGGAACATGGCAGACAGACAGTAGGAAAGGAATGTGACAGACAGACAGTAGGAAAGGAATGTGACAGAAAGACAGACAGAAGGAGAGGAATGTGACAGAGAGACAGTAGGAAAGGAACATGGCAGACAGACAGTAGGAAAGGAATGTGACAGACAGACTGTAGGAAAGGAACGTGAAAGGAACGACAGACAGACAGACAGACAGACAGACAGACAGACAGACAGACAGACAGACAGACAGACAGACAGACAGACAGACAGACAGGCAGGCAGGCAGGCAGGCAGGCAGGCAGGCAGGCAGGCAGGCAGGCAGGCAGGCAGACAGACATTAGTACTCAGTGTTCAGTATGTTTATGAACTTCAGAGAAAAGAGAAGCATCGCAGCAAAGACTCAACAACCTTTCTCTGGCTCTAGAGGTGGAGAGAGAGAGAGAGAGAGAGATAGATAAATAGATCGAGAGAGAGAGAGAGAGAATTAAACGAGAGTCATCCCCGCTGTCCTCTCACGTTCACAATGACAGTAATTACGCAGAAGGTCATTCAATTAAAAGGGGCCCTGCACCTACGCGGTGCCACATGGAAAATAAATGACTGCTAATTAAACGAATCAACCCTCGACCCGCGGCGAGGGGAGAGATGACCACATGCAGGGAGTGGCGCTCTAAGTCAACGGTAACCTTTCTCATCTCCACCACCGCGACTCCCAGACACCTGCGGTGGCACAGAGAAGAGTGTGAAAAAGCAATGAATACATCTTTGTGTACATGGTGACTAGGGTTGCACAATGCTGGGACTTTCAATACATTCCCTGGTTTTCCTGAAATCCTGGTTGGAAGATTCCCAAAAGCAGGAGGGAATAAACCGAAAATCTGAATTCTTCCAACCAGGATTTCTGGAAATCCAAGGAATTTATGGAAAATTCCTGGAATTTTGTAACCCTAGTTGTGACACTTCATAAGGTCTGGGCTGTTACTAGGCTGTTACTGGGCTGTTACTAGGCTGTTACTGGGCTGTTACTGGGCTGTTACTAGGCTGTTACTAGGCTGTTACTGGGCTGTTACTGGGCTGTTACTGGGCTGGTACTGGGCTGTTACTGGGCTGTTACTGGGCTGTTACTAGGCTGTTACTGGGCTGTTACTGGGCTGTTACTGGGCTGTTACTAGGCTGTTACTGGGCTGTTACTAGGCTGTTACTGGGCTGTTACTAGGCTGTTACTAGGCTGTTACTGGGCTGTTACTGGGCTGTTACTGGGCTGTTACTGGGCTGTTACTAGGCTGTTACTGGGCTGTTACTGGGCTATTACTGGGCTGTTACTAGGCTGTTACTAGGCTGTTACTAGGCTGTTACTACGCTGTTACTAGGCTGTTACTGGGCTGTTACTGGGCTGTTACTGGGCTGTTACTGGGCTGTTACTAGGCTGTTACTAGGCTGTTACTACGCTGTTACTAGACTGTTACTGGGCTGTTACTGGGCTATTACTGGGCTGTTACTAGGCTGTTACTAGACTGTTACTAGGCTGTTACTAGGCTGTTACTGGGCTGTTACTAGGCTGTTACTAGGCTGTTACTAGGCTGTTACTAGGCTGTTACTGGGCTGTTACTAGGCTGTTACTAGGCTGTTACTAGGCTGTTACTGGGCTGTTACTGGGCTGTTACTGGGCTGTTACTGGGCTGTTACTAGGCTGTTACTAGGCTGTTACTACGCTGTTACTAGGCTGTTACTGGGCTGTTACTGGGCTATTACTGGGCTGTTACTAGGCTGTTACTAGACTCTTACTAGGCTGTTACTGGGCTGTTACTGGGCTGTTACTAGGCTGTTACTGGAATGTTACTAGGCTGTTACTAGGCTGTTACTAGGCTGTTACTGGGCTGTTACTGGGCTGTTACTGGGCTGTTACTGGGCTGTTACTGGGCTGTTACTGGGCTGTTACTAGGCTGTTACTGGGCTGTTACTGGGCTGTTACTAGGCTGTTACTAGGCTGTTACTACGCTGTTACTAGACTGTTACTGGGCTGTTACTGGGCTATTACTGGGCTGTTACTAGGCTGTTACTAGACTGTTACTACGCTGTTACTAGGCTGTTACTGGGCTGTTACTGGGCTATTACTGGGCTGTTACTAGGCTGTTACTAGACTGTTACTAGGCTGTTACTGGGCTGTTACTGGGCTGTTACTAGGCTGTTACTGGAATGTTACTAGGCTGTTACTAGGCTGTTACTAGGCTGTTACTGGGCTGTTACTGGGCTGTTACTGGGCTGTTACTGGGCTGTTACTGGGCTGTTACTAGGCTGTTACTGGGCTGTTACTAGGCTGTTACTAGGCTGTTACTAGGCTGTGCGGTGGACATTTCTGCTCGTACTGTTAGGATGGTGAATGAGTGGTAGATTTACCTCACTAAGTAAGTAACAAAGTAGTTAGCCTTGCAGGAGCCTTGGATTAATTGAGTGCTAGGTCTATGACTGCATGAACCTCTGAGATGTTTGATATGCTTTCATCAGCATTTAATTGGATGTAAATGCATGTTTCTAAAGAATAACATGTAGATATAAATGGTAGTGTGACAAACCTGACAGTGTGATACAACTGCTGTAGCTCCTGCACAGTGTGGAGTGATGCAGTTGATGCAGTATGCAGTAGACTCCTACGCCTCCACATATCTGACACACTGACAGTGGAGGAGATCCACTCACTGAGACATTTGTCAGAAACACCCAACCCATTATACAACCACCACTGTTTTGAAGAGGACGTAGTGACAACCCAAACGAAAAGAGGTCCTTAGGAGGGCTTCGTGCCTTGATGTAAATCAATGTTACGTGTTTCACCAGATGGTGAACATGTAAGACACCTCCACAACTGACCCAGATCAGCTTCACTGTCTGTCTGTCTGTCTGTCTGTCTGTCTGTCTGTCTGTCTGTCTGTCTGTCTGTCTGTCTGTCTGTCTGTCTGTCTGTCTGTCTGTCTGTCTGTCTGTCTGTCTGTCTGTCTGTCTGTCTGTCACGTTCCTTTCCTACAGTCTGTCTGTCACATTCCTTTCCTACTGTCTGTCTGCCATGTTCCTTTCCTACTGTCTCTCTGTCACATTTCCCTTCTGTCTGTCTTTCTGTCACATTCCTTTCCTACTGTCTGTCTGTCACATTCCTTTCCTACTGTCTGTCTGCCATGTTCCTTTCCTACTGTCTGTCTGTCTGTCTGTCTGTCTGTCTGTCTGTCTGTCTGTCTGTCTGTCTGTCTGTCTGTCTGTCTGTCTGTCTGTCTGTCTGTCTGTCTGTCTGTCATTTTCCTCTCCTTCTGTCTGTCTGTCTGTCACTCTGTCACGTTCCTTTCCTACTGTCTGTCTGCCATGTTCCTTTCCTACTGTCTGTCTGTCACGTTCCTCTCCTACTGTCTGTCTGTCACATTCCTTTCCTACTGTCTGCCTGCCATGTTCCTTTCCTACTGTCTGTCTGCCATGTTCCTTTCCTACTGTCTGTCTGTCACGTTCCTCTCCTTCTGTCTGTCTGTCTGGCTGTCTGTCTGTCTGTCTGGCTGTCTGTCTGTCACTTTCCTCTCCTTCTGTCTGTCTGTCACTCTGTCACGTTCCTTTCCTACTGTCTGTCACGTTCCTTTCCTACTGTCTGTCTGCCATGTTCCTTTCCTACTGTCTGTCTGTCACGTTCCTTTCCTACTGTCTGTCTGCCATGTTCCTTTCCTACTGTCTGTCTGCCATGTTCCTTTCCTACTGTCTGTCTGTCACGTTCCTTTCCTACTGTCTGTCTGCCATGTTCCTTTCCTACTGTCTGTCTGCCAGGTTCCTTTCCTACTGTCTGTCTGTCACATTCCTCTCCTACTGTCTGTCTGTCACGTTCCTCTCCTACTGTGATTATTTTCCTAGTTTGTACTCTCTGTCTGTCTCTGTCTGTCACTGTCCTTATTTCTTGTGACGGCAGCGCATCAGTTACCCTCTGGTCTTGACATGAATGCTCATTCACTTGCCAAACGACACTGATTCAGGGGGAACCCAACTGCACTGCACTGGAACTTTGGACTCTGCAGTTACAGAGCAAGTGTGATGCGTCCTGCCTCAGAAAAGTCCAGTCCTCTTGACAGAGGCCATAGTGCTCTTACACAACCTACTCCCTTAACTGTGACAGCAGATAACCAGAGAGGAGAGAGAGGCTAGATAACCAACTGTGACAGTAGAGAACCAGAGAGGAGAGAGAGGCTAGATAACCAACTGTGACAGTAGAGAACCAGAGAGGAGAGAGAGGCTAGATAACCAACTGTGACAGTAGAGAACCAGAGAGGAGAGAGAGGCTAGATAACCAACTGTGACAGTAGAGAACCAGAGAGGAGAGAGAGGCTAGATAACCAACTGTGACATTAGAGAACCAGAGAGGAGAGAGAGGCTAGATAACCAACTGTGACAGTAGAGAACCAGAGAGAGGAGAGGCTAGATAACCAACTGGCTAGAGAACCAACTGATAGATAACCAACTGTGACAGTAGAGAACCAGAGAGGAGAGAGAGGCTAGATAACCAACTGTGACAGTAGAGAACCAGAGAGGAGAGAGAGGCTAGATAACCAACTGTGACAGTAGAGAACCAGAGAGGAGAGAGAGGCTAGATAACCAACTGTGACAGTAGAGAACCAGAGAGGAGAGAGAGGCTAGATAACCAACTGTGACAGAGAACCAGAGAGAACCAGAGAGGAGAGAGAGGCTAGATAACCAACTGTGACAGTAGAGAACCAGAGAGGAGAGAGAGGCTAGATAACCAACTGTGACAGACCAGCAGAGAACCAGAGAGGAGAGAGAGGCTAGATAACCAACTGTGACAGTAGATAACCAGAGAGGAGAGAGAGAGCTAGATAACCAACTGTGACAGTAGAGAACCAGAGAGGAGAGAGAGGCTAGATAACCAACTGTGACATTAGAGAACCAGAGAGGAGAGAGAGAGGCTAGATAACCAACTGTGACAGTAGAGAACCAGAGAGGAGAGAGAGGCTAGATAAACAACTGTGACAGTAGAGAACCAGAGGAGAGAGAGGCTAGATAACCAACTGTGACAGCAGATAACCAGAGGAGAGAGAGGTAAGATAACCAACTGTGACAGTAGAGAACCAGAGAGGAGAGAGAGAGCTAGATAAACAACTGTGACAGTAGAGAACCAGAGAGGAGAGAGAGAGGAGAACCAGAGAGAGAGAGGCTAGATAACCAACTGTGACATTAGAGAACCAGAGGAGAGAGAGGCTAGATAACCAACTGTGAGGCTAGATAACCAACTGTGACAGTAGAGAACCAGAGAGGAGAGAGAGGCTAGATAACCAACTGTGACAGTAGAGAACCAGAGGAGAGAGAGGCTAGATAACCAACTGTGACATTAGAGAACCAGAGAGGAGAGAGAGGCTAGATAACCAACTGTGACATTAGAGAACCAGAGAGGAGAGAGAGGCTAGATAACCAACTGTGACAGTAGAGAACCAGAGAGGAGAGAGAGGCTAGATAACCAACTGTGACAGTAGAGAACCAGAGAGGAGAGAGAGGCTAGATAACCAACTGTGACAGTAGAGAACCAGAGAGGAGAGAGAGGCTAGATAAACAACTGTGACAGTAGAGAACCAGAGAGGAGAGAGAGGCTAGATAACCAACTGTGACAGTAGAGAACCAGAGAGGAGAGAGAGATAACCAACTGTGACATAAGATAATAACCAACTGTGACAGCAGATAACCAGAGAGGAGAGAGAGGCTAGATAACCAACTGTGACAGTAGAGAACCAGAGGAGAGAGAGGCTAGATAACCAACTGTGACAGTAGAGAACCAGAGAGGAGAGAGGCTAGATAACCAGTGCTAGATAACCAACTGTGATAAACAGTAGAGAACCAGAGGGAGAGAGAGGCTAGATAACCAACTGTGACAGCAGATAACCAGAGAGGAGAGAGAGGCTAGATAACCAACTGTGACAGTAGAGAACCAGAGAGGAGAGAGAGGCTAGATAACCAACTGTGACAGTAGAGAACCAGAGAGGAGAGAGAGGCTAGATAAACAACTGTGACAGTAGAGAACCAGAGAGGAGAGAGAGGCTAGATAACCAACTGTGACAGTAGAGAACCAGAGAGGAGAGAGAGGCTAGATAACCAACTGTGACATTAGAGAACCAGAGAGGAGAGAGAGGCTAGATAACCAACTGTGACAGTAGAGAACCAGAGAGGAGAGAGAGGCTAGATAACCAACTGTGACAGTAGAGAACCAGAGAGGAGAGAGAGGCTAGATAAACAACTGTGACAGTAGAGAACCAGAGAGGAGAGAGAGGCTAGATAACCAACTGTGACAGCAGATAACCAGAGAGGAGAGAGAGATAACCAACTGTGACAGTAAGAACTCAGAGGAGAGAGAGGCTAGATAACCAACTGTGACAGTAGAGAACCAGAGAGGGAGAGAGAGGCTAGATAACCAACTGTGACAGTAGAGAACCAGAGAGGAGAGAGAGGCTAGATAACCAACTGTGACATTAGAGAACCAGAGGAGAGAGAGGCTAGATAAACAACTGTGACAGTAGAGAACCAGAGGAGGAGAGAGGCTAGATAACCAACTGTGACAGATAACCAACTGACAGAAGAACCAGAGAGGAGAGAGAGGCTAGATAACCAACTGTGACAGTAGAGAACCAGAGAGGAGAGAGAGGTTAGATAACCAACTGTAACAGTAGAGAACCAGAGAGGAGAGAGAGGCTAGATAACCAACTGTGACAGTAGAGAACCAGAGAGGAGAGAGATAACCAACTGTGACAGTAGAGAACCAGAGAGGAGAGAGAGGCTAGATAACCAACTGTGACAGTAGAGAACCAGAGAGGAGAGAGAGGCTAGATAACCAACTGTGACAGCAGAGAACCAGAGAGGAGAGAGATAACCAACTGTGACAGTAGATAAACAACTGTGACAGTAGAGAACCAGAGAGGAGAGAGAGGCTAGATAACCAACTGTGACAGTAGAGAACCAGAGAGGAGAGAGACGCTAGATAACCAACTGTGACAGCAGAACCAGAGAGGAGAGAGAGGCTAGATAACCCAGTCCGAGAACCAGAGAGGAGAGAGGCTAGATAACCAACTGTGACAGTAGAGAACCAGAGAGGAGAGAGAGATAACCAACTGTGACTAGATAACCAACTGTGACAGTAGAGAACCCAGACAGAGGAAGAGGAGAGCTAGATAACCAACTGTGACAGTAGAGAACCAGAGAGGAGAGAGTGCTAGATAACCAACTGTGACAGTAGAGAACCAGAGAGGAGAGAGAGGTTAGATAACCAACTGTAACAGTAGAGAACCAGAGAGGAGAGAGAGGCTAGATAACCAACTGTGACAGTAGAGAACCAGAGAGGAGAGAGAGGCTAGATAACCAACTGTGACAGTAGAGAACCAGAGAGGAGAGAGAGGCTAGATAACCAACTGTGACAGTAGAGAACCAGAGAGGAGAGAGAGGCTAGATAACCAACTGTGACTGTAGAGAACCAGAGAGGAGAGAGAAAGATAACCAACTGTGACTGTAGAGAACCAGAGAGGAGAGAGGCTAGATAACCAACTGTGACAGTAGAGAACCAGAGAGGAGAGAGAGGCTAAGATAACCAACTGTGACTGTAGAGAACCAGAGAGGAGAGAGAGGTAAGATAACCAACTGTGACTGTAGAGAACCAGAGAGGAGAGAGAGGTAAGATAACCAACTGTGACAGTAGAGAACCAGAGAGGAGAGAGAGGAAGATAAACAACTGTGACAGTAGAGAACCAGAGAGGAGAGATAAACAACTGTGACAGTAGAGAACCAGCTAGATAAACAACTGTGACTGTAGAGAACCAGAGAGAACCAGAGAGAGAGGCTAGATAACCAACTGTGACAGTAGAGAACCAGAGAGGAGAGAGAGGCTAGATAACCAACTGTGACAGTAGAGAACCAGAGAGGAGAGAGAGGCTAGATAACCAACTGTGACAGTAGAGAACCAGAGAGGAGAGAGAGGCTAGATAACCAACTGTGACAGTAGAGAACCAGAGAGGAGAGAGAGGCTAGATAACCAACTGTGACAGTAGAGAACCAGAGAGGAGAGAGAGGCTAGATAACCAACTGTGACTGTAGAGAACCAGAGAGGAGAGAGAGGCTAGATAACCAACTGTGACTGTAGAGAACCAGAGAGGAGAGAGAGGTAAGATAACCAACTGTGACTGTAGAGAACCAGAGAGGAGAGAGAGGTAAGATAACCAACTGTGACTGTAGAGAACCAGAGAGGAGAGAGAGGTAAGATAACCAACTGTGACAGTAGAGAACCAGAGAGGAGAGAGAGGAAAGATAAACAACTGTGACTGTAGAGAACCAGAGAGGAGAGAGACGCTAGATAAACAACTGTGACTGTAGAGAACCAGAGAGGAGAGAGACGCTAGATAACCAACTGTGACAGTAGAGAACCAGAGAGGAGAGAGAGGCTAGATAACCAGTGACAGTAGAGAACCAGAGAGGAGAGAGAGGCTAGATAACCAACTGTGACAGTAGAGAACCAGAGAGGAGAGAGAGGCTAGATAACCAACTGTGACAGCCAGATAACCAGAGAGGAGAGAGAGGCTAGATAACCAACTGTGACAGTAGAGAACCAGAGAGGAGAGAGAGGCTAGATAACCAACTGTGACAGTAGAGAACCAGAGAGGAGAGAGAGGCTAGATAACCAACTGTGGGGTTATCATCCTCAATTAAGTAGCTACAACAGAGAGAGAGAGAGCAGATCTTCTGTCATCAGAGCCCAGAGGACCAGAGGTGACGCGTTATCTGATATCGAGTGGCCCACGTTTACTCCCGGGCCTAGCAGAGATGACACCAACCGTGTCACCGCAGCAGCTGCTGAGGGATCGGTTGGTGTGTGTGTGTGTGTGTGTGTGTGTATGTGTGTGTGTGTGTGAACACGTGTGTGTGTGTGTGTGTGTGTGTGTGTGTTTAACATGTGTGTGTGTGTGTGTGTGTTCTCTCATAGTGTGTGTGTGGGTGTGTGTGTGTGTGTGTGTGTGTGTGTGTGTGTGTGTCCAGGGACATAATACTCTGGCGCCTTCGGCTGTCACGGGCCAAAACTAAAATCCACAGAATGAACACGTGCCATTAAAACATGGCTGAGTCTCAGTCATGTCTGGCATGGTCTGTGCCTAATGCCTGAGAATCAGACTTGAAAAGATGATTTACACAGAATAAAATGTTTAACATGGTCCTCAGTGTATCAGGGTGTGGTGTGTATCCCCTGGCATTCTCTCATAGGCCTAACCCACTAAATCATACAGTGTATCAGTCAGGGTGTGGTGTGTATCCCCTGGCATTCTCTCATAGGCCTAACCCACTAAATCATACAGTGTATCAGTCAGGGTGTGGTGTGTATCCCCTGGCATTCTCTCATAGGCCTAACCCACTAAATCATACAGTGTATCAGTCAGGGTGTGGTGTGTATCCCCTGGCATTCTCTCATAGGCCTAACCCACTAAATCATACAGTGTATCAGTCAGGGTGTGGTGTGTATCCCTGGCATTCTCTCATAGGCCTAACCCACTAAATCATACAGTGTATCAGTCCGGGTGTGGTGTGTATCCCCTGGCATTCTCTCATAGGCCTAACCCACTAAATCATACAGTGTATCAGTCAGGGTGTGGTGTGTATCCCCTGGCATTCTCTCATAGGCCTAACCCACTAAATCATACAGTGTATCAGTCCGGGTGTGGTGTGTATCCCCTGGCATTCTCTCATAGGCCTAACCCACTAAATCATACAGTGTATCAGTCAGGGTGTGGTGTGTATCCCCTGGCATTCTCTCATAGGCCTAACCCACTAAATCATACAGTGTATCAGTCCGGGTGTGGTGTGTATCCCTGGCATTCTCTCATAGGCCTAACCCACTAAATCATACAGTGTATCAGTCAGGGTGTGGTGTGTATCCCCTGGCATTCTCTCATAGGCCTAACCCACTAAATCATACAGTGTATCAGTCAGGGTGTGGTGTGTATCCCCTGGCATTCTCTCATAGGCCTAACCCACTAAATCATACAGTGTATCAGTCCGGGTGTGGTGTGTATCCCCTGGCATTCTCTCATAGGCCTAACCCACTAAATCATACAGTGTATCAGTCCGGGTGTGGTGTGTATCCCCTGGCATTCTCTCATAGGCCTAACCCACTAAATCATACAGTGTATCAGTCCGGGTGTGGTGTGTATCCCCTGGCATTCTCTCATAGGCCTAACCCACTAAATCATACAGTGTATCAGTCCGGGTGTGGTGTGTATCCCCTGGCATTCTCTCATAGGCCTAACCCACTAAATCATACAGTGTATCAGTCCGGGTGTGGTGTGTATCCCCTGGCATTCTCTCATAGGCCTAACCCACTAAATCATACAGTGTATCAGTCCGGGTGTGGTGTGTATCCCCTGGCATTCTCTCATAGGCCTAACCCACTAAATCATACAGTGTATCAGTCAGGGTGTGGTGTGTATCCCCTGGCATTCTCTCATAGGCCTAACCCACTAAATCATACAGTGTATCAGTCAGGGTGTGGTGTGTATCCCCTGGCATTCTCTCATAGGCCTAACCCACTAAATCATACAGTGTATCAGTCCGGGTGTGGTGTGTATCCCCTGGCATTCTCTCATAGGCCTAACCCACTAAATCATACAGTGTATCAGTCCGGGTGTGGTGTGTATCCCCTGGCATTCTCTCATAGGCCTAACCCACTAAATCATACAGTGTATCAGTCCGGGTGTGGTGTGTATCCCCTGGCATTCTCTCATAGGCCTAACCCACTAAATCATACAGTGTATCAGTCCGGGTGTGGTGTGTATCCCCTGGCATTCTCTCATAGGCCTAACCCACTAAATCATACACTGTATCAGTCAGGGTGTGGTGTGTATCCCCTGGCATTCTCTCATAGGCCAAACCCATGGGCCAGGGTTTTCTTTCATGGGCCAGGTGCCAAACCTCCCGCTTTTCCCACTGCACCCTCATGACCTCACGGTTGGCATGGCGGTTGGCTAAAGCCTCTCCAGACAACACAGCCATACTGCCCTCCCATATGGCTGACATTAGGTCCTGCTGAGATCATTAATAATTGTAATTAATACACGGTAATAAAACACAAGACCAATTGAATTAATCAGCATGAAGAGATGGGATTAATTAAGGCTTGGGGGCTCTGGACTGTACTGCTGTTCATGGTCTGTCTGTCCTGTCTTGTCTCGACTGGTCTGTCTGTCCTGTCTCTTTGTCCTTCCAGTCTGGTCTGTCCTGTCTGTCTGCCTGTCAGGTCTGGTCTGTTTGTCCTGTCTGGTCTGCCTGTCTTGTCTGGTCTGGTTGTCCTGTCTGGTCTGCCTGTCTTGTCTCATTTGGTCTGTATGTCCTATCCGGTCTGCCTATCTGTCTGTCCTGTCTCTCTGTCCTGTCCAGTCTGCCTCTCTGTCCTATCCGGTCTGCCTATCTGTCTGTCCTGTCTCTCTGTCCTGTCCAGTCTGCCTCTCTGTCCTGTCCAGTCTGCCTCTCTGTCCCGTCCAGTCTGCCTCTCTGTCCCGTCCAGTCTGCCTCTCTGTCCCGTCCAGTCTGCCTCTCTGTCCCGTCCAGTCTGCCTCTCTGTCCTGTCCAGTCTGCCTCTCTGTCCCGTCCAGTCTGCCTCTCTGTCCTGTCCAGTCTGTCTCTCTGTCCTGTCCAGTCTGCCTCTCTGTCCTGTCCAGTCTGCCTCTCTGTCCTGTCCAGTCTGTCTCTCTGTCCTGTCCAGTCTGCCTCTCTGTCCTGTCCTGTCTGCCTCTCTGTCCTGTCCAGTCTGCCTCTCTGTCCTGTCCAGTCTGCCTCTCTGTCCTGTCCAGTCTGTCTCTCTGTCCTGTCCAGTCTGCCTCTCTGTCCTGTCCAGTCTGTCTCTCTGTCCTGTCCAGTCTGTCTCTCTGTCCTGTCCAGTCTGTCTCTCTGTCCTGTCCAGTCTGTCTCTCTGTCCTGTCCAGTCTGCCTCTCTGTCCTGTCCAGTCTGTCTCTCTGTCCTGTCCAGTCTGCCTCTCTGTCCTGTCCATTCTGCCTCTCTGTTCTGTCCAGTCTGCCTCTCTGTCCTGTCCAGTCTGTCTCTCTGTCCTGTCCAGTCTGTCTCTCTGTCCTGTCCAGCCTGTCTCTCTGTCCTGTCCAGTCTGTCTCTCTGTCCTGTCCAGTCTGCCTCTCTGTCCTGTCCAGTCTGCCTCTCTGTCCTGTCCAGTCTGCCTCTCTGTCCTGTCCAGTCTGTCTCTCTGGCCTGTCCAGTCTGCCTCTCTGTCCTGTCCAGTCTGCCTCTCTGTCCTGTCCAGTCTGTCTCTCTGTCCTGTCCAGTCTGCCTCTCTGTCCTGTCCAGTCTGCCTCTCTGTCCTGTCTCTCTGTCCTGTCCAGTCTGCCTCTCTGTCCTGTCCAGTCTGTCTCTCTGTCCTGTCCAGTCTGCCTCTCTGTCCTGTCCAGTCTGTCTCTCTGTCCTGTCCAGTCTGCCTCTCTGTCCTGTCCAGTCTGCCTCTCTGTCCTGTCCAGTCTGCCTCTCTGTCCTGTCTGTTTGAGCTCAATAGGCCAGTTGAAGGTGAGTTCTGTCCCTGTCTTGCATCTTCAGTGCTCTCCTCATCTTCACAGCTTGAACATGTTTTCTGTGTATCACTGGGTGGGGTTAAGGTCGCTAGATATTTAACCTCATGCAATTTACCATTGGTCAACTACAAAACATACAGAATGCTTTATCACGGGTACTGACCAAGACCAGACAGAGAGCACACATTACACCGGTTCTAAGCTCTCTGTACTGTAAAACATACAGAATGCTGCAGCACGGGTACTGACCAAGACCAGACAGAGAGCACACATTACACCGGTTCTAAGCTCTCTGTACTGTAAAACATAGAGAATGCTGCAGCACGGGTACTGACCAAGACCAGACAGAGAGCACACATTACACCGGTTCTAAGCTCTCTGTACTGTAAAACATAGAGAATGCTGCAGCACGGGTACTGACCAAGACCAGACAGAGAACACACATTACACCGGTTCTAAGCTCTCTGTACTGTAAAACATAGAGAATGCTTTATCACGGGTACTGACCAAGACCAGACAGAGAGCACACATTACACCGGTTCTAAGCTCTCTGTACTGTAAAACATAGAGAATGCTTTATCACGGGTACTGACCAAGACCAGACAGAGAGCACACATTACACCGGTTCTAAGCTCTCTGTACTGTAAAACATAGAGAATGCTTTATCACGGGTACTGACCAAGACCAGACAGAGAGCACACATTACACCGGTTCTAAGCTCTCTGTACTGTAAAACATAGAGAATGCTTTATCACGGTACTGACCAAGACCAGACTGAGAGAACACATTACACCGGTTCTAAGCTCTCTGTACTGTAAAACATAGAGAATGCTGGAGCACGGGTACTGACCAAGACCAGACAGAGAGCACACATTACACCGGTTCTAAGCTCTCTGTACTATAAAACATAGAGAATGCTGCAGCACGGGTACTGACCAAGACCAGACAGAGAGCACACATTACACCGGTTCTAAGCTCTCTGTACTGTAGCACACATTACACCGGTTCTAAGCTCTCTGTACTGTAAAACATAGAGAATGCTGCAGCACGGGTACTGACCAAGACCAGACTGAGAGAACACATTACACCGGTTCTAAGCTCTCTGTACTGTAAAACATAGAGAATGCTGGAGCACGGGTACTGACCAAGACCAGACAGAGAGCACACATTACACCGGTTCTAAGCTCTCTGTACTGTAAAACATAGAGAATGCTGGAGCACGGGTACTGACCAAGACCAGACAGAGAGCACACATTACACCGGTTCTAAGCTCTCTGTACTGTAAAACATAGAGAATGCTGCAGCACGGGTACTGACCAAGACCAGACAGAGAGCACACATTACACCGGGTCTAAGCTCTCTGTACTGTAAAACATAGAGAATGCTGCAGCACGGGTACTGACCAAGACCAGACAGAGAGCACACATTACACCGGTTCTAAGCTCTCTGTACTGTAAAACATAGAGAATGCTGGAGCACGGGTACTGACCAAGACCAGACAGAGAGCACACATTACACGGGTTCTAAGCTCTCTGTACTGACTGCCTGTGATTTATAGAATTCATTTTAAGATTCTTCTGGATTTAAAACAAGCCACGATTGTGCAGCTTAATACATGTCAGACATGCTTTTACGTTCTGTACCCAGTAGGTCCCTCCGGTCCTCTGGCCTTTTAACTCTCCCAAAGCCTCGGACCAAGAGGCATGGAGAGGCAGCCTTTAGTTACTATGCCCCCAGCCTCTGGACCAGCCTGCCAGAGGACCTGGGAGGGGATGAAACTGTGGACATATTTAAAAGAGATCTTAAAATACCTTTTCATCTTTGCTTTTCCTCAGGGTGCTTTTTAGTCGTTCATTTTTTATTGGTATTATTTTGTTTTTATCCTGTTTGGGGTGTAGTAAATATTTCAGATTTGATTTTCATTGTTTTTATTTGTGTTTTTCCCTGTGAAGCACATTGTGTTGCATTCCATGTCTGAAATGTTCTGTAGAAATAAATCTTGATTTGATTATGGAGCAAAGTTCACCCCTGTTCTAAATGAATCATTATAAGGGGAAACTGTTATGGCTTCTAATTGCTAAATGCTAAATCTGCCAATAAAGTGTAAATGCTTTAGCTGACATGTTAAAGTACAGGAAGGAAGACTATTTGTGTCCACCCCAACGGCAGAGAAAAACACAAGGCCAAATGCAGAATAACCTCCCCTCTCTGGACACTCCTACAGGCATAATTATCCTTCATGTCAATGCCATCACAAATGAACGCCATTTGTCACAGCTACGTTACATCATTAGCTAATGTGGCGCCTGCACCATCTGTAGACTCACTTAAAGGAGATCTGTACGGCCACCTCACATCCAGTTGTCAAGGAGGCTGATCGGCATGTAGCTAGGCAACATCCATGACTACCTGTACATGGGAATAACAGGAGATGGAACCTCAGAATAGTAAGTAGAGTATTACTGGAGCAGACTACTAATCAATGAGAAAATCTATCTATCTATCTATCTATCTATCTATCTATCTATCTATCTATCTATCTATCTATCTATCTATCTATCTATCTATCTATCTATCTCTCTCTCTCTCTCTCTCTCTCTCTCTCTCTCTCTCTCTCTCTCTCTCTCTCTCTCTCTCTCTCTCTCTCTCTCTCTCTCTCTCTCTCTCTCTCTCTCTCTCTCTCTCTCTCTCTGTCTCTCTCTTTCTCTCTCTCTATTTTCTGTATCTACGATATCTACATGCCAACTTTCACACAGGAAATAAGCCCCTTCAATTACATTTAATTTTTCAAACCAGAGATTTTGTCTGCTCCTATCCAAACCTCTTGGTGTCACCTCATAATCTAAATTGAAACGATAAAGAGAATAACACTTGTAAAGAGTGAACTGGTACCACATGTGGGAGATGAGGATATGGAAAGCATAAAGCCACATCTGTTTCAGTGAATGATTTCACAGTGACTCAAGCGGTGCCAAATGAACTCCAGATTACAATAATACCACTGGTGGGACAATTAAGACGACATTAACACTGCAGAGCTGGGCACCAAGGTAAGCCTTCTCTCTCTCTCTCTCTCTCTCTCTCTCTCTCTCTCTCTCTCTCTCTCTCTCTCTCTCTCTCTCTCTCTCTCTCTCACACACACACACACACACACACACACACACACACACACACACACACACACACACACACACACACACACACACACACACACACACACACACACACACACACACACACACACACACACACACACACACACACACACACACACACACACACAGTATTGTACAACTAACCTTGTGGGGAGACACACAATTCAGTCCCATTCAAAATCCTATTTTCCCTAATCCTTAACCATAGCTCCTAACCCTAACACAAAACAAACCCTAGTTCCTAACCCTAACACTAGTTCTAACCTTAACCCTAAACCCCCTAGAAATAGCATTTGACCAAAATGTCCCCAGTTAGTCAAATCTGTTTTAGTTTACTATTCTTGTGGGGACATCTGTTCCCCACAAGCATAGTTAAAGACGTCCACACACACAC
>NW_025748933.1:0-12500 GCF_021184085.1 Oncorhynchus gorbuscha
TGTCATGCTGGTGAAAGAGGACCCAAAAGCGACTTGGCGTAAAACAGAGTCTTTAATCCAGTAAAGTAAATACAATCAAAAAACACAACTTTCACTCGAAATGACGAGGACAAACTGGAGACTCGATCTTGAACAGCAGGTGAACAGCAGGTTGCCTCGGGAAGGCACTTGAACCAAACAGACTCAGACACCTGCTCACCACGCAGCATCTGAGGAAAACACGACACGACAGGGCGATACACAAACACAGCACGGTGAATTCTAGACAAGGAACCGACAGGGCAGAAACGAATAACAAGGAGAGAAATAGGGACTCTAATCAGGGAAAAGGATCGGGAACAGGTGTGGGAAGGCTAAATGATGATTAGGGGAATAGGAACAGCTGGGAGCAGGAACGGAACGATAGAGAGAAGAGAGAGCGAGAGAGTGAGAGGAGGGAGGGGGAGAGAGAGGGATAGAAAGAGGGAAAGAACCTAATAAGACCAGCAGAGGGAAACGAATAGAATGGGGAGCACAGGGACAAGACATGATAATAAATGACAAAACATGACAGTACCCCCCACTCACCGAGCGCCTCCTGGCGCACTCGAGGAGGAATCCTGGCGGCAACGGAGGAAATCATCAATGAGTGAACGGGTCCAGCACGTCCCGAGACGGAACCCAACTCCTCTCCTCAGGACCGTAACCCTCCCAATCCACTAAGTATTGGTGACCCCGTCCCCGAGAACGCATGTCCATGATCTTATGTACCTTGTAAATAGGTGCGCTCTCGACAAGGACGGGAGGGGGAGGGAAGACGAACGGGGGTGCGAAGAAAGGGCTTAACACAGGAGACATGGAAGACAGGATGGACGCGACGAAGATGTCGCGGAAGAAGCAGTCGCACAGCGACAGGATTGACGACCTGGGAGACACGGAACGGACCAATGAACCGCGGAGTCAACTTACGAGAAGCTGTCGTAAGAGGAAGGTTGCGAGTGGAAAGCCACACTCTCTGGCCGCAACAATACCTTGGACTCTTAATCCTGCGTTTATTGGCGGCTCTCACAGTCTGTGCCCTGTAACGGCAAAGTGCAGACCTCACCCTCCTTCCAGGTGCGCTCACAACGTTGGACAAACGCTTGAGCGGAGGGAACGCTGGACTCGGCAAGCTGGGATGAGAACGAGAGGAGGCTGGTAACCCAGACTACTCTGAAACGGGAGATAACCCGGTAGCAGACGAAGGAAGCGAATTGTGAGCGTATTCTGCCCAGGGGAGCTGTTCTGCCCAAGACGCAGGGTTTCTGAAAGAAAGGCTGCGTAGTATGCGACCAATCGTCTGATTGGCCCTCTCTGCTTGACCGTTAGACTGGGGATGAAACCCGGAAGAGAGACTGACGGACGCACCAATCAAACGACAGAACTCCCTCCAAAACTGTGACGTGAATTGCGGGCCTCTGTCTGAAACGGCGTCTAACGGGAGGCCATGAATTCTGAATACATTCTCGATAATGATTTGTGCCGCCTCCTTAGCGGAAGGAAGTTTAGCGAGGGGAATGAAATGTGCCGCCTTAGAGAACCTATCGACAACAGAAGAATCACAGTCTCTCCGCAGAGCCAAAGGCAGACCGGTAACAGTTCAGGCGATGTGAGACCATGGTCGAGAAGGGAATGGGGAGCGGTCTGAGACGACCGGCAGGAGGAGAGTTACTCCGACTTAGTCTGCGCGCAGTCCGAACAAGCAGCCACGAAACGGCGCGTGTCAGCCCTGAGTCGGCTCACCAAAAGCGCTGGCGAATAGACGCAAGTATGCTCAACACCGTGGACATCTCAGCTAACTTGGCAGAGTGAGCTCTACTGAAGAACAGCCAGACGAGTGGAAACAGGAACGAAAAAGGAGGTTACTAGGACAAGCGCGCGCGACGCAGTGTGCGTGAGTGCTTGCTTAACCTGTCTTTCAATTCCCCAGACTGTTAACCCGACAACACGCCCATAAGGAAGAATCCTCGGGATCAGTAGAAGCCACAGAAGAACTAAACAGACGGGATAAGGCATCAGGCTTGGTGTTCTTGCCACCCGGACGGTAAGAAATCACAAACTCGAAACGAGCGAAAACAACGCCCAACGAGCTTGACGGGCATTAAGTCGTTTGGCAGAACGGATGTACTCAAGGTTCTTATGGTCTGTCCAAACGACAAAGGAACGGTCGCCCCCTCCAACCACTGTCGCCATTCGCCTAGGGCTAAGCGGATGGCGAGCAGTTCACGGTTACCCACATCATAGCAGCCAGATGGCGACAGGCGATGAGAAAAAATAAGCGCAAGGATGAACCTTATCGTCAGACTGGAAGCGCTGGGATAGAATGGCTCCCACGCCTACCTCTGAAGCGTCAACTCCTCGGGACAATGAATTGTCTAGTGACGTCAGGAGTAACGAGGATAGGAGCGGACGTAAAACGTTCTTTAAGAAGATCAAAAGCTCCCTGGGCGGAACCGGACCACTTAAAACACGTCTTGACAGAAGTAAGAGCTGTGAGAGGGGCAGCAACTTGACCGAAATTACGAATGAAACGCCGATAGAAATTAGCGAAACCTAAAAAGCGCTGCAACTCGACACGTGACCTTGGAACGGGCCAATCACTGACAGCTTGGACCTTAGCGGAATCCATCTGAATGCCTTCAGCGGAAATAACGGGAACCGAGAAAAGTAACGGAGGAGACATGAAAAGAGCACTTCTCAGCCTTTACGTAGAGACAATTCTAAAAGGCGCTGCAGAACACGTCGAACGTGCTGAACATGAATCTCGAGTGACGGAGAAAAATCAGGATATCGTCAAGATGAGCAAAGCAAAGATGTTCAGCATGTCTCCTGTGAACATCACACCAATGCCTGAAAACAGCTGGCGCATTGGCGAGACCGAACGGCAGAACCCGGTACTCAAAATGCCCTAACGGAGTGTTAAACGCCGTTTTCCACTCGTCCCCCTCTCTGATGCGCACGAGATGGTAGCGTTACGAAGGCCAACCCAAAGCACCTGGCTCCCTGCAGAATCTCGAAGGCTGATGACCAGGGAAGCGGATAACGATTCTTAACCGTTATGTCATTCAGCCCTCGATAATCACGCAGGGCGCAGAGTACCGTCTTCTTCTAACAAAAAGAACTCGCCCGGCCGGAGAGGAGGAAGGCACTATGGTACTCCGGGCGCCAAGAGACACAGACAAATAATCCTCAGAGAGCCTTACGTTCGGGAGCTGACAGAGAGTATAGTCACCCCAGGAGGAGTGGTCCCCGGAGTGAGATCAATACTACAATCATACGACCCGGTGAGGAGGAAGGAGCTGGCTGGGACCGACTGAAGGCCGTTGAGATCATGATATTCTCCGGCACTTGTCAAATCGCCAGGTTCTTCCTGAGAAGTAGGGACAGAAGAAACGGGAGGGATGGCAGTGACATTGCCAAACACTTCACATGACAAGAAACGTTCCAGATAGGGATAGAATTACTAGGCCACTAATAGAAGGATTATGACATACTAGCCAGGGATGACCCAAAACAACAGGTAAACGGTGAACGGAAAATAAAAAGAAATAGTCTCACTGTGTTCTCGTTAGATACTGTGAGGTTAAAGGTAGTGTCTCAAATCTGATACTGGGAAGATGACTACCATCTAAGGCGAACATGGGCGTGAGAGCTTCTCTAACTCTGAAAGGAATGTCATGTTCCAACCCATGCTTCCGTCCAAGAAACAACCCTCAGCCCCAGAGTCTATCAAGGCACTACATGTAGCACCAGAACCGGTCCAGCGTAGATGGACCGACAAAAGTAGTACAGGACTTTGATGGAGAGACTTGAGTAGTTGCGCCACCTGTAGCCCTCCGCTTACAGATGAGCTCTGGCTTTACTGGACATGAATTAACAAAATGTCCAGCAACTCCGCAATAGAGGCACAGGCGGTTGGTGATCCTCCGTTCCTCATCCTTAGTCGAGATGCGAATCCCTCCCAGCTGCATGGGCTCAGTCTCTGGAGCCAGAGGAGGGAGATGGTTGCGATGCGGAGCAGGGAAACACCCTGATGCGAGCTCTCTTCCACGAGCCCGGTGACGAAGATCTACCCGTCGTTTTCTATGCGGATGGCGAAACCTAATCAAAGAGTCCACATCTGAAGGAACCTCCGGGAGAGTAAATCTCATCCTTAACCACTGCGTGGAGTCCCTCCAGAAAACGAGCGAGCAGCGCTCGTTCCACTCACTAGAGGCAACAGAGTGCGAAACTCAATAGAATAATCCGTTATGGACCGTTCACCTTGGCATAAGGAAGCCAGGGCCCTAGAAGCCTCCTACCAAAAACTGAACGGTCAAAACCCGAATCATCTCCTCTTTAAAGTTCTGGAACTTGTTAGAGCAATCAGCCCTTGCCTCCCAGATAGCTGTGCCCCATTCGGAGCCCGGCCAGTAAGGAGTGAAAATGACGTAAGCAACCCGGGAGCTCTCTCTCTAGAGTATGTGTTGGGTTGGAGAGAGAACACAATCTCACACCTACGTGAGAAAGGAGCGGCACTCAGTGGGCTGCCCGGAGTAGCAAGGTGGGTTATTAACCCTAGGTTCTGAGGCTCGGCAGGCCAGGAAGTAACAGGTGGCACGAGACGAGACTCTGGAACTGTCCAGAGGTCGAAACCTGAGCGGCCAGGTTCTCCACGGCATGGCGAGCAGCAGACAATTCCTGCTCGTGTCTGCCGAGCATGGCTCCATGGATCTCGACGGCAGTGTAATCCAGCGTCTGAAGTCGCTGGGTCCATTCCTTGGTCGGTTCCTTCTGTCATGCAGGTGAAAGAGGACCCAAAAGCGGCTTGGCGAAACAGAGTCTTCAATCCAGTAAAGTAAATACAATCAAAAACACAACTTTCACTCGAAATGACGTAGACAAACTGAGACTCGATCTTGAACAGCAGGTGAACAGCAGGTTGCCGGGAAGGCACCCAGACCAAACAGACTCAGACACCTGCTCACCACGCAGCATCTGAGGAAAACACGGGCCTTACAGGCTATGCCCCAAACACAGCACGGTGAATTCTAGACAAGGACGACTAGGGGAAAACGAATAACAAGGAGAGAAATAGGGACTCTAATCAGGGAAAAGGATCGAAACAGGTGTGGGAAGGCCAAATGATGATTAGGGAATAGGAACAGCTGGGGAGCAGGAACGGAAACGTGACAGAGAAGAGAGAGCGAGAGAGTGAGAGAGGGAGGGGGAGAGAGAGGGATAGAAAGAGGGAAAGAACCTAACAAGACCAGCAGAGTGGGAAACAATAGGAATGGGGAGCACAGGGACAAGACATGATAATAAATGACAAAACATGACACTGGCTACACTGACAGAGAGACAGAGAGAGACAGAGACAGAGAGAGACAAAGAGAGAGATAGAAAGAGAGAGAGAGAGAAACACTGGCTACACTGACAGAGAGGACACATTGGCAAGCAGCTGCTACAGCTTTATACCAACCACTAATCACATGATTGGTGGGGAGAGAGAGGACACCAGGAACCAGGGAGCAATCCATAAATCATCAATGCTACGTGTCTCTAGCCAAATGTTCTGGCTATCTCCTATAATAATACTATCACCACAGAGTCAGACTGCTGTATATTAACAGATATGTTATCTGTGGTCCTAACTACTGTATATTAACAGATATGTTATCCTAACTACTGTATATTAACAGGTATGTTATCTGTGGTCCTAACTACTGTATAGCAGGTAGGTATGTTATCTGTGTTATCCTAACTACTGTATATTAACAGGTATGTTATCTGTGGTCCTAACTACTGTATATTAACAGGTATGTTATCCTAACTACTGTATATTAACAGGTATGTTATCCTAACTACTGTATATTAACAGATATGTTATCCTAACTACTGTATATTAACAGATATGTTATCTGTGGTCCTAACTACTGTATATTAACAGATATGTTATCCTAACTACTGTATATTAACAGATATGTTATCCTAACTACTGTATATTAACAGGTATGTTATCTGTAGTCCTAACTACTGTATATTAACAGATATGTTATCTGTGGTCCTAACTACTGTATATTAACAGGTATGTTATCTGTGGTCCTAACTACTGTATATTATCAGATATGTTATCTGTGGTCCTAACTACTGTATATTAACAGGTATGTTATCCTAACTACTGTATATTAACAGATATGTTATCTGTGGTCCTAACTACTGTATATTAACAGGTATGTTATCCTAACTACTGTATATTAACAGGTATGTTATCCTAACTACTGTATAACAGGTATGTTATCTGTGGTCCTAACTACTGTATATTAACAGGTATGTTATCCTAACTACTGTACATTAACAGATATGTTATCTGTGGTCCTAACTATGTGTGCATATATTAACAGATATGTTATCCTAACTACTGTATATTAACAGATATGTTATCCTAACTACTGTATATTAACAGATATGTTATCTGTGGTCCTAACTACTGTATATTAACAGATATGTTATCTAACTACTGTATATTAACAGGTATGTTATCCTAACTGCTGTATATTAACAGGTATGTTATCCTAACTACTGTATATTAACAGGTATGTTATCTGTGGTCCTAACTACTGTATATTAACAGATATGTTATCTGTGGTCCTAACTACTGTATATTAACAGGTATGTTATCTGTGGTCCTAACTACTGTATATTAACAGATATGTTATCTGTGGTCCTAACTACTGTATATTAACAGATATGTTATCCTAACTACTGTATATTAACAGATATATGTTATCTGTGGTCCTAACTACTGTATATTAACAGATATGTTATCCTAACTACTGTATATTAACAGATATGTTATCTGTGGTCCTAACTACTGTATATTAACAGATATGTTATCCTAACTACTGTATATTAACAGATATGTTATCCTAACTACTGTATATTAACAGATATGTTATCTGTGGTCCTAACTACTGTATATTAACAGATATGTTATCCTAACTACTGTATATTAACAGGTATGTTATCCTAACTGCTGTATATTAACAGGTATGTTATCCTAACTACTGTATATTAACAGATATGTTATCTGTGGTCCTAACTACTGTATATTAACAGATATGTTATCCTAACTACTGTATATTAACAGATATGTTATCTGTGGTCCTAACTACTGTATATTAACAGATATGTTATCTAACTACTGTATATTAACAGATATGTTATCCTAACTACTGTATATTAACAGGTATGTTATCTGTGGTCCTAACTACTGTATATTAACAGATATGTTATCTGTGGTCCTAACTACTGTATATTAACAGGTATGTTATCCTAACTACTGTATATTAACAGGTATGTTATCTGTGGTCCTAACTACTGTATATTAACAGATATGTTATCTGTGGTCCTAACTACTGTATATTAACAGATATGTTATCCTAACTACTGTATATTAACAGATATGTTATCTGTGGTCCTAACTACTGTATATTAACAGATATGTTATCCTAACTACTGTATATTAACAGATATGTTATCTGTGGTCCTAACTACTGTATATTAACAGATATGTTATCCTAACTACTGTATATTAACAGATATGTTATCCTAACTACTGTATATTAACAGATATGTTATCTGTGGTCCTAACTACTGTATATTAACAGGTATGTTATCCTAACTACTGTATATTAACAGATATGTTATCTGTGGTCCTAACTACTGTATATTAACAGATATGTTATCTGTGGTCCTAACTACTGTATATTAACAGATATGTTATCCTAACTACTGTATATTAACAGGTATATATCCTAACTACTGTATATTAACAGATATGTTATCCTAACTACTGTATATTAACAGATATGTTATCTGTGGTCCTAACTACTGTATATTAACAGGTATGTTATCCTAACTACTGTATATTAACAGATATGTTATCCTAACTACTGTATATTAACAGGTATGTTATCTGTGGTCCTAACTACTGTATATTAACAGATATGTTATCCTAACTACTGTATATTAACAGGTATGTTATCTGTAGTCCTAACTACTGTATATTAACAGATATGTTATCCTAACTACTGTATATTAACAGATATATCTTATCCTAACTACTGTATATTAACAGGTATGTTATCCTAACTACTGTATATTAACAGGTATGTTATCTGTGGTCCTAACTACTGTATATTAACAGGTATGTTATCCTAACTACTGTATATTAACAGGTATGTTATCTGTGGTCCTAACTACTGTATATTAACAGATATGTTATCTGTGGTCCTAACTACTGTATATTAACAGGTATGTTATTTGTGGTCCTAACTACTGTATATTAACAGGATATGTTATCTGTGGTCCTAACTACTGTATATTAACAGGTATGTTATCTGTATATTAACAGGTTATCCTAACTACTGTATATTAACAGATATGTTATCTGTGGTCCTAACTACTGTATATTAACAGGTATGTTATCCTAACTACTGTATATTAACAGATATGTTATCTGTGGTCCTAACTACTGTATATTAACAGATATGTTATCCTAACTACTGTATATTAACAGGTATGTTATCCTAACTACTGTATATTAACAGATATGTTATGTTATCTGTATATTAACAGATATGTTATCCTAACTACTGTATATTAACAGATATGTTATCTGTGGTCCTAACTACTGCATATTAACAGATATGTTATCCTAACTACTGTATATTAACAGATATGTTATCTGTGGTCCTAACTACTGTATATTAACAGATATGTTATCCTAACTACTGTATATTAACAGATATGTTATCCTAACTACTGTATATTAACAGGTATGTTATCTGTGGTCCTAACTACTGTATATTAACAGATATGTTATCTGTGGTCCTAACTACTGTATATTAACAGGTATGTTATCTGTGGTCCTAACTACTGTATATTAACAGATATGTTATCTGTGGTCCTAACTACTGTATATTAACAGATATGTTATCCTAACTACTGTATATTAACAGATATGTTATCTGTGGTCCTAACTACTGTATATTAACAGATATGTTATCCTAACTACTGTATATTAACAGATATGTTATCTGTGGTCCTAACTACTGTATATTAACAGATATGTTATCCTAACTACTGTATATTAACAGATATGTTATCCTAACTACTGTATATTAACAGATATGTTATCTGTGGTCCTAACTACTGTATATTAACAGGTATGTTATCCTAACTACTGTATATTAACAGGTATGTTATCCTAACTACTGTATATTAACAGGTATGTTATCTGTGGTCCTAACTACTGTATATTAACAGATATGTTATCCTAACTACTGTATATTAACAGGTATGTTATCTGTGGTCCTAACTACTGTATATTAACAGGTATGTTATCCTAACTACTGTATATTAACAGATATGTTATCCTAACTACTGTATATTAACAGGTATGTTATCCTAACTACTGTATATTAACAGGTATGTTATCTGTGGTCCTAACTACTGTATATTAACAGGTATGTTATCCTAACTACTGTATATTAACAGGTATGTTATCCTAACTACTGTATATTAACAGGTATGTTATCCTAACTACTGTATATTAACAGGTATGTTATCCTAACTACTGTATATTAACAGATATGTTATCTGTGGTCCTAACTACTGTATATTAACAGATATGTTATCCTAACTACTGTATATTAACAGATATGTTATCTGTGGTCCTAACTACTGTATATTAACAGATATGTTATCTGTGGTCCTAACTACTGTATATTAACAGATATGTTATCCTAACTACTGTATATTAACAGATATGTTATCTGTGGTCCTAACTACTGTATATTAACAGATATGTTATCTGTGGTCCTAACTACTGTATATTAACAGATATGTTATCTGTGGTCCTAACTACTGTATATTAACAGATATGTTATCTGTGGTCCTAACTACTGTATATTAACAGGTATGTTATCTGTGGTCCTAACTACTGTATATTAACAGATATGTTATCCTAACTACTGTATATTAACAGATATGTTATCTGTGGTCCTAACTACTGTATATTAACAGATATGTTATCCTAACTACTGTATATTAACAGGTATGTTATCTGTGGTCCTAACTACTGTATATTAACAGATATGTTATCCTAACTACTGTATATTAACAGATATGTTATCTGTGGTCCTAACTACTGTATATTAACAGATATGTTATCCTAACTACTGTATATTAACAGATATGTTATCCTAACTACTGTATATTAACAGATATGTTATCCTAACTACTGTATATTAACAGGTATGTTATCCTAACTACTGTATATTAACAGGTATGTTATCCTAACTACTGTATATTAACAGGTATGTTATCTGTGGTCCTAACTACTGTATATTAACAGATATGTTATCCTAACTACTGTATATTAACAGATATGTTATCCTAACTACTGTATATTAACAGGTATGTTATCCTAACTACTGTATATTAACAGATATGTTATGTTATCCTAACTACTGTATATTAACAGGTATGTTATCTGTGGTCCTAACTACTGTATATTAACAGATATGTTATCCTAACTACTGTATATTAACAGGTATGTTATCCTAACTACTGTATATTAACAGGTATGTTATCTGTGGTCCTAACTACTGTATATTAACAGGTATGTTATCTGGTCCTAACTACTGTATATTAACAGATATGTTATCTGTGGTCCTAACTACTGTATATTAACAGGTATGTTATCCTAACTACTGTATATTAACAGGTATGTCTAACTACTGTATATTAACAGGTATGTTATCCTAACTACTGTATATTAACAGATATGTTATCTGTGGTCCTAACTACTGTATATTAACAGATATGTTATCCTAACTACTGTATATTAACAGATATGTTATCTGTGGTCCTAACTACTGTATATTAACAGATATGTTATCCTAACTACTGTATATTAACAGATATGTTATCCTAACTACTGTATATTAACAGATATGTTATCCTAACTACTGTATATTAACAGATATGTTATCTGTGGTCCTAACTACTGTATATTAACAGGTATGTTATCTGTGGTCCTAACTACTGTATATTAACAGGTATGTTATCTGTGGTCCTAACTACTGTATATTAACAGATATGTTATCCTAACTACTGTATATTAACAGATATGTTATCTGTGGTCCTAACTACTGTATATTAACAGATATGTTATCCTAACTACTGTATATTAACATATATGTTATCTGTGGTCCTAACTACTGTATATTAACAGATATGTTATCCTAACTACTGTATATTAACAGATATGTTATCCTAACTACTGTATATTAACAGATATGTTATCTGTGGTCCTAACTACTGTATATTAACAGATATGTTATCTGTGGTCCTAACTACTGTATATTAACAGATATGTTATCTGTAGTCCTAACTACTGTATATTAACAGGTATGTTATCTGTGGTCCTAACTACTGTATATTAACAGGTATGTTATCCTAACTACTGTATATTAACAGATATGTTATCTGTGGTCCTAACTACTGTATATTAACAGATATGTTATCCTAACTACTGTATATTAACAGGTATGTTATCTGTGGTCCTAACTACTGTATATTAACAGATATGTTATCTGTGGTCCTAACTACTGTATATTAACAGGTATGTTATCCTAACTACTGTATATTAACAGATATGTTATCCTAACTACTGTATATTAACAGATATGTTATCTGTGGTCCTAACTACTGTATATTAACAGGTATGTTATCTGTGGACCTAACTACTGTATATTAACAGATATGTTATCCTAACTACTGTATATTAACAGGTATGTTATCTGTAGTCCTAACTACTGTATATTAACAGGTATGTTATCTGTGGTCCTAACTACTGTATATTAACAGGTATGTTATCTGTGGTCCTAACTACTGTATATTAACAGATATGTTATCCTAACTACTGTATATTAACAGATATGTTATCCTAACTACTGTATATTAACAGGTATGTTATCTGTGGTCCTAACTACTGTATATTAACAGATATGTTATCCTAACTACTGTATATTAACAGATATGTTATCCTAACTACTGTATATTAACAGGTATGTTATCTGTGGTCCTAACTACTGTATATTAACAGATATGTTATCCTAACTACTGTATATTAACAGATATGTTATCCTAACTACTGTATATTAACAGGTATGTTATCTGTGGTCCTAACTACTGTATATTAACAGGTATGTTATCTGTGGTCCTAACTACTGTATATTAACAGATATGTTATCCTAACTACTGTATATTAACAGGTATGTTATCTGTAGTCCTAACTACTGTATATTAACAGATATGTTATCTGTGGTCCTAACTACTGTATATTAACAGATATGTTATCTGTGGTCCTAACTACTGTATATTAACAGGTATGTTATCTGTGGTCCTAACTACTGTATATTAACAGATATGTT
>NW_025748933.1:25000-29327 GCF_021184085.1 Oncorhynchus gorbuscha
TCACCTCTCACAGTTCTGGGCGACTTTAACCTCCCCACGTCTACCTTTGACTCTTTCCTCTCTGCCTCCTTCTTCCACTCCTCTCCTCTTTGACCTCACCCTCTCACCTTCCCCCTACTCACAAGGCAGGCAATACGCTCGACCTCATCTTTACTAGATGCTGTTCTTCCACTAACCTCATTGCAACTCCCCTCCAAGTCTCCCACCACTGCCTTGTATCCTTTTCCCTCTCGTCCTCATCCAACACCTCCCACACTGCCCCTACTCGGATGGTATCGCTACCGTCCCAACCTTCGCTCTCTCTCCCCGCTACTCTCTCCCTTCCATCCTATCATCTCTTCCCTCCGCTCAAACCTTCTCCCACCCATTCCTGACTCTGCCTCCCTCAACCCTCCTCTCCTCCCTCTCTGCATCCCTTGACTCTATGTCCCCTATCCTCCAGGCCGGCTCGGTCCTCCCCTCCCGCTCCGTGGCTCGATGACTCACTGCGAGCTCACAGAACAGGGCCCGGCAGCCGAGCGGAAATGGAGGAAAATCCGCTCCTCCTGCGGACCTGGCATCCTTTCACTCCCTCCTCTCTACATTTTCCTCCTCTGTCTCTGCTGCTAAAGCCACTTTCTACCACGCTAAATTCCAAGCATCTGCCTCTAACCCTAGGAAGCTTTTGCCACCTTCTCCTCCCTCCTGAATCCTCCGCCCCCTCCTCCCTCTCTGCAGATGACTTCTGGTCAAACAATTTTGCTAAGTCAAACGACACCGCTGGTTCTGCTGCCACACTGCCCTACCCTGTGCTCTGACCTCTTCTCCCCTCTCTCCAGATGAAATCTCGCGTCTTGTGACGGCCGGCCGCCCAACAACCTGCCCGCTTGACCCTATCCCCTCCTCTCTTCTCCAGACCATTTCCGGAGACCTTCTCCCTTACCTCACCTCGCTCATCAACTCATCCCTGACCGCTGGCTACGTCCCTTCCGTCTTCAAGAGAGCGAGAGTTGCACCCCTTCTGAAAAACCTACACTCGATCCTCCGATGTCAACAATTACAGACCAGTATCCCTTCTTTCTTTTCTCTCCAAAACTCTTGAACGTGCCATCCTTGGTCAGCTCTCCCGCTATCTCTCTCTGAATGACCTTCTTGATCCAAATCAGTCAGGTTTCAAGACTAGTCATTCAACTGAGACTGCTCTCCTCTGTATCACGGAGGCGCTCCGACCACTGCTAAAGCTAACTCTCTCTCCTCTGCTCTCATCCTTCTAGATCTATCGGCTGCCTTCGATACTGTGAACCATCAGATCCTCCTCTCCACCCTCTCCGAGTTGGGCACCGGCGCGGCCCACGCTTGGATTGCGTCCTACCTGACAGGTCGCTCCTACCAGGCGTGGCGAGAATCTGTCTCCTCACCACGCGCTCTCACCACTGGTGTCCCCAGGGCTCTGTTCTGAACTCTATTCTCGCTATACACCAAGTCACTTGGCTCTGTCATAACCTCACATGGTCTCTCTATAATTGCCATGCAGACGACACACAATTAATCTTTCCTTTCCCCTTCTGATGACCAGGTATGACCGCATCTCTGCATGTCTGGCAGACATATCAGTGTGGATGATGGACCACCACCTCAAGCTGAACCCCTTCAAGACGGAGCCGCTCTTCCTCCCGGGAAGGACTGCCCGCTCCATGATCTCGCTATCACGTGTTGACAACTCCATTGTGTCCTCCTTCCAGAGCGCCAAGAACCTTGGCGTGATCCTGGACAACACCCTGTCATTCTCAACCAACATCAAGGCGGTGGCCTGCTCTCCGTAGGTTCATGCTCTACAACATCCGCAGAGTACGACCCTGCCTCACACAGGAAGCGGCGCAGGTCCTAATCCAGGCACTTGTCATCTCCCGTCTGGATTACTGCAACTCGCTGTTGGCTGGGCTCCTGCCCGTGCCATTAAACCCTTCAACTCATCCAGAACGCCGCAGCCCGTCGGGTGTTCAACCTTCCTGCTCTCTCACGTCACCCCGCTCCGTTTTCCACTGGCTTCAGTTGAAGCCGCATCCGCTACAAGACCATGGGTGCTTGCCTACGGAGCTGTGAGGGGAACGGGCACCTCAGTACTTCCAGGCTCTGATCAGGCCCTACACCCAAACAAGGCACTGCGTTCATCCACCTCTGGCCTGCTCCGCCTCCCTACCACTGAGGAAGTACAGCTCCCGCTCAGCCCAGTCAAAACTGTTCGCTGCCCTGGCCCCCAATGGTGGAACAAACTCCCTCACGACGCCAGGACAGCGGAGTCAATCACCACCTTCCGGGAGACACCTGAAACCCCACCTCTTTAAGGAATACCTAGGATAGGATAAGTAATCCCTCTCACCCCCTAAGTTTTAGATGCACTATTGTTATGACTGTCCTGACTGGGATGTCATAAGGTGAATGCACTAATTTGTAAGTCGCCTGGATAAGAGCGCCTGCTAAATGACTTAAATGTAAATGTGTAATGTAAATGTAGTAGTAGTATTATTATTAATATTAGTATTATTATTATTATTAGTATTATTATTATTAGTTTATTATTATTGTTATTATTATTATTATTGTTATTATTGATATTATTATTTGCTGTTATTATTATTATTATTATTAGTAGTATTCTTGTTATTATTATTATTATTGTTATTATTATTATTATTATTATTATTATTCTTTTGCACCCCATTATTTTTATTTCTACTTTGCACATTCTTCCACTGCAAATCTACCATTCCAGTATTTTAATTGCTATATTGTATTTACTTTGCCACCATGGACTTTTTTGCCTTTACCTCCCTTATCTCACTTCATTTGCTCACATCCTATATATACTTGTTTCTACTGTATTATTGACTGTATGTTTGTTTTACCTCCATGTTTAACTCTGTGTCGTTGTATCTGTCAAACTGCTTTGCCATCTGGCCAGGTCGCAGTTGTAAAATGAGAACTTGTTCTCAACTTGCCTACCTGGTTATTAAATAAAGGTGTTCTCAACTGGCCTACCTGGTTATTAAATAAAAGGTGTTCTCAACTGGCCTATCTGGTTAAATAAAGGTGAAATAAATAAATTAATAAATTAATTCAGCCCTTTCAGTGCCTTGACCCTGGTCGAAAATGAAGTTCCTATATTGGGGGAAGTGTTTCATTCTGGAAAAGGCCAATACGTTGTTTCAGTAGATTACAAAGCACCGGGACGACAGGCTCACGTTGCTGTGGTTAAACAGCAGTCAAGCTCTTAGCTCAAAAAGCTGAAGCAGAAACCGTCACAGTTCAGTCATGGAGAGGATCTAGTCTGTCAGGAAGAGAGATAAACTAACCGTCTATAAATCATTTCAGCTTACAGGACACGTCAAGGCAAGAGAGGCTGAGCGGGGAGTTCTCGTCGATGGAAAATTAAAAATAAAGGGACTTATGTCTCGGCCTGCCACCATAGTCTACCTTGACACAATGAAGTTCAAAGCGTCATTAAATAGACAACAAGGTTCCATTTGAGACAGAGCCGTGGTCGCTGTGTCTGTCAAGATGAGAGAGTTTATAACTGTCTGGGAGAAAGAGAAGTCTGTCAAGATGAGAGAGCTTATAACTGGGAGAAAGAGAAGTCTGTCACGCTGAGAGAGTTTATAACTGTCTGGGAGAAAGAGAAGTCTGTCACGCTGAGAGAGTTTATAACTGTCTGGGAGAAAGAGAAGTCTGTCACGAAGGAGAGAGTTTATAACTGTCTGGGAGAAAGAGAAGTCTGTCACGCTGGAGAGAGTTTATAACTGTCTGGGAGAAAGGGAAGTCTGTCACATTTAAGGAGAGAGTTTATAACTGTCTGGGAGAAAGAGAAGTCTGTCACGCTGAGAGAGTTTATAACTGTCTGGGAGAAAGAGAAGTCTGTCACGATGAGAGAGTTTATAACTGTCTGGGAGAAAGAGAAGTCTGTCACGATGAGAGAGTTTATAACTGTCTGGGAGAAAGAGAAGTCTGTCACGCTGAGAGAGTTTATAACTGTCTGGGAGAAAGAGAAGTCTGTCACGATGAGAGAGTTTATAACTGTCTGGGAGAAAGAGAAGTCTGTCACGCTGAGAGAGTTTATAACTGTCTGGGAGAAAGAGAAGTCTGTCAAGATGAGAGAGTTTATAACTGTCTGGGAGAAAGAGAAGTCTGTCACGCTGAGAGAGTTTATAACTGTCTGGGAGAAAGAGAAGTCTGTCACGCTGAGAGAGTTTATAACTGTCTCGGGAGAAAGAGAAGTCTGTCAACCTGAGAGAGTTTATAACCGTCTGGGAGAAAGAGAAGTCTGTCACGCTGAGAGAGTTTATAACCGTCT
>NW_025748934.1:0-29327 GCF_021184085.1 Oncorhynchus gorbuscha
CCAACAAGCTCTCAGCGTATGTGGGACCTCCTTCAAGACTTGGAAAAGCATTCCAGGTGAAGCTGGTTGAGAGAATGCCAAGTGTGCTAAGCTGTCATCAAGGCAAAGGGTGGCTACTTTGAAGAATCTCAAATATAAAATGTATTTTGATTTAACACTTTCTTTTGGTTACTACATGATTCCATATGTGTTATTTCATAGTTTTGATTGTCTTCACTATTATTCTACAATGTAGAAAATAGTAAAATTAAAGAAAAACCGTTGAATGAGTCCAAACATTTGACTGGTACTGTGTGTATCTGCTGAGTTGTATGTTAAGTGCACGTAAATCTGTGATAGACTGCGTAGATGTATAGGGTGTTGCTTTACCACTATATCATATGTCAGTGGCATCACTGTTTTTCTCAGGTTTATTGTGTCCTGCTGCCCTGTGCTGCCAGAGGAAAGTGACATCATTGTCTTCCTCCGATTGCTTGGCATCGATTGGCCCACAGTGCCCATCAGCTGGACCAATGACGAGAGGGAGGAGAACATTTTGGAGGCTTTACAGAATTCCCCATACAGAGAAAGAGAGGAGACAGATGGAGGAAGAAGAGAGTAAAGGAAAGAATACAGATGGAGATAAAGAGGAGATGCTCAGGGTGAACTTGAAGAGGGTGTTTCAGGAGGAGCAGCTGCCAGGGTATGACCCCAGCCTTGGCAGCTGTACAGGTGAGACAAACAACATTGACCCTTTGACCTGGGGATTGGTTGTAAATGTCTTAACATATGAATAACCCATACAGTGCATTGGGAAAGTATTCAGACCCCTTAACTTCTTCTACATTTTGTTACATTAGACTTATTCTAAGGATGATTAAATAGTTTTTCCCCTCATCAATCTAGACCCTATACCTTATCACTATAAAGCAAAAACAGTTTCATTTATTATTTTTGCAAATGCACATTTACATAAGTATTCAGACCCTTTACTCAGTACTTTGTTGAAGCAGCTATTATAGCCTCAAGTCTTCATGCTTGGTACACCTGTATTTGGGGAGTTTCTCTCATTCTTCTCTGCAGATCCTCTCAAGCTCTGTCAAGTTGGATGGGGAGAGTCGCTGCAGAGCTATTTTCAGGTCTCCAAAGATGTTTGATCGGGTTCAAGTCCGGGCTCTGGCTGGCCCACTCAAGGACATTCCCACACTTGTCCCGAAGCCACTTCCGTGCTGTGTTGGCTGTGTGCTTAGAGTCGTTGTCCTGTTGAAAGGTAAACCTTCACCCCAGACTGAGGTCCTGAGTGCTCTGGAGCAGGTTTTCATCAAGTTTCTCTGAACATCTTTCCTTTGATACTGACGAGTCTCCCAGTCCCTGCTGCTGAAAAACATCCCCACAAAATTATGCTGCCACCACCATGCTTCACCATAGGAATGGTGCTAGGTTTCCTCCAGATGTGATGCTTAATAGGCCAAAGAGTTCAGTCTTGGTTTCATCAGACCAGAGAATATTGTTTCTCATGGTCTGATAGTCCTTTAGGTGCCTTTTGGCAAACTCCAAGCAGGCTGTTGTATGCCTTTTACTGAGGAGTGGTCTCTGTCTGGCCACTTTACCATAAAGGCCTGATTGGTGGAGGGCTGCAGAGATGGTTGTCCTTCTGGAAGGTTCTCCCATCTCCACAGAGGAACTATAGAGCTCTGTCACAGTGACCATCAGGTTCTTGGTCACTTCCCTGACCAAGGCCCTTCTCCCCTGATTGCTCAGTTTAGCTGGACGGCCAGCTCTAGGAAGAGTCTTGGTGGTTCCAAACATCTTCCATTTAAGAATTATGAAGGCCACTGTGATCTTGGGAATTTTAAATGCTGCAGACATTTTTTGTACCCTTCCCCAGATCTGTGCTACAACACAATCCTGTCTCGGTGCTCCACGGACTTCCACTGTTAACTGTGGGCCCTTATATAGACAGGTGTTGTCTTTCCAAATCATGTACAATCATTTGAATTTACCACAGGTGGACTCCAATCAAGTTGTAAAAACATCTCAAGGATGATTAATGGTAACAGGATTCACCTGAGTCGCATAGCAAAGGGTCTGAATGTAAATAAGGTATGTTTTTAATTTAATAGATTTGCATAAATTTCTACAAACCTGTTTTCACTTTGGATTATGGGGTATTGTGTGTAGATTGATGAGGGGAAAAAACAATTCAATCAATTTTAGAATAGGGCTTAATAACTTAACAAAATGTGGAAAAAGGGAAGGGGTTTGAATACTTTCCCGAATGCATTGGCAAATGGTAGGGTCAAATTGCTCAATGAAATTGATTTCTTTCACAGGGAGCAAGGCCTATAGGTCACCTTTAGAAACCTACAGAGATTAACAGTCTATAGGAGCAGTCTGTAACCCATAATCCTGTTGATTTGTCCTCAGTGCAAAGGGACAGTGTGTCCTATCTGGCCCAACTGGACAGGGCTACTGCAGTCTGCACTGTGAGTAACATTCTCCCCCCCCCCAAACGTTAAACATCAAGCTACAGCCGTGTACTACTATAGCTGCTATGTTGTGTATGTTCATACAATACTAAAGAGTATAGGGTCTCATGTTTTTCACATCTCTTATTGACCAAGGTATCCACGGCAACCACATTACATGTCACTTCCTGTCAGGATGAGTTCCGTAATTTTAATTTTCATTGTGGTACAATTAGGACCATAATAATGGTGTCCCAGTTTATCTAACCTGCTGTCTGTCTACCAAATGTAAACTGGAAATATGGTTTTGACTCAGTGTACAGATGGGTGTGTCATGCCTCCTGTGAATATGATATTAAACATATTTCTTTTGTGTGCGATTAGGAAACATCTTTCAGAAATGTATCATGTTGGGCTAAAGCAAAAAGTGTCCTGCTTATTCTGAATTCACCTTAGTGTTTAACAATCTGCTACGGATGCATCTTTGCCACAACAGTAGCTACCTGGTGATTTTCATTTATCATTTTCATATTTCAGAAAGTTTGGGTGGGTTATATACCTCAGTGATGGTACTGGCTATATGTCTGAAGGTATCTGGAACATCGCACTACCTTCAATACTTATGGCAGAAAAAGCCTCCAAGAAGCAGCTAGTTTTAGAAAAATCTAGCGCCATTAGCCAGGAGACACAACCTCGCACTATGTCGAAGACATCCTTTCTGTGCTGAGATCCCAACGTACAGAACTCAACATCAAATTAGATGGCATTAACTCTCAGCTCAGTGCGATAGGGGGCAAGGTGACAACCCTGGAAAATGCTTTGCCTGACCTCAACAACAAGATATCCAGGCGCCCCGAGTTGATGGTTGAGGCAGGCAAATCCTATCCATGGAAAACTCACTGACAGACGCCATGGAAACAATAGCATATGCTAAAAAGAAAATGGAGCATCTGGGAAAGAAAACAGGACCTGGAAAACGGGCCAAATGAATAATTGTGTTATATTAAATCTGGGCGAAAAAGAAGAGGGAATCATGCCACTGATCCGCCACCTGCAAGACAAACTTCCCGAGTGGCTCCACCTGCCCATCAACAGGCCCATTGAACTCAAGAGAGCTCACAGAGCACTGAGGCCCCCACCAGCAGCCAGACAACCACCGCGCCCAATCACCATACGTTTCCTGAGATTTACCGACAAGGAACGAGTCCTACAGGTTGCGAAAATCAACACCATTACAGTGGTAAACGCCAAACTCACTTTACACCGGGACCTGTGAGATGGAAAACGCTGAGAGTTTGACGAGGTGAAGAAATACTCCATTGACCGAGGCATCTGATCCGGAGGGGAGATTTATTTTGATAACCGGATCAATGTAAATGCAACCAATTACGATCTTAAATATTCCCCTAACACAGATACTCCTGCTTTCATGTCAAAATGATAACCCTGTTCAATGAGCATTGTGTTTCCTTTGGAGTGCTGTCTGGAGATTTTAATTGTACCCTCAACCCAACCCTGGACAAATCATCTCAAGACCCCACCACAAATCCTAGATCTGCAAAGATGTTTAACTCTCTTACTAAAGAGATGGGACTGATAGATATCTGGACAGAGACTAATAGCTCATCTATGGACTATACATACCACTCTAATGTCCATAACACCTACTCCCGTATAGATTACAAGAGTTTCATTCAGCCACGTGTACAATCGGACCCATAGCACTTTCAGATCACACCTTTGTCCACCTCCGCTTTGACCTCTACAAAAACATCCCGAGGTTAAAGAGCTGAACATTCAACACCTCCATGTTATCAAACGAAGCGTTCCGTACATCGGTAACTACATGGACAGACAACTACACACAAGACAACAAAGACTTTTCTCCGGCCACAATGTGGGACGCTGCCAAATCCACACCAAGAGGTCATCTAATTGCATATGCTTCCTCTAAGAAGAAAGCAATGGAAGCACACAGGCTAGATCTTGAGGGAGCTGGAACACTGAACAAGTACATAAACAATCCACAGACAGCACCTCCTGGAGTCAACTTATAATAATATATGCCATTTAGCAGACGCTTTTATCCAAAGCGACTTACAGTCATGTGTGCATACCTTCTACGTATGGGTGGTCCCGGGAACTTAAAGCAGCCAAAGCCAAACTGAACTTGGACTATACTCAAGATAATTATTATGTTTTGACCACAAACCCAAGGTCTCTTTTAAATGTAACCATTGCAGTAATATTGCACAGAAGAAGTATTTTGTTGACACAGCTTCCAAAATGGAGTATTACGTCAAGCATTTCATTAACTGTAAAACCACTCATGTCATCTATAGATTGGAATGTCCACAGTGCAAGGTGTTCTACATTGGACGGACAAAGACACGCCTTCAAGACCGCTTAGCGGAACACAAGTACGCCATACGGGTAGGCAATGAAGACTACCCCATGGCAAGGCACTACAAGTCCTTACACCATGGCAACCCTGCCTCCCTACAAGCTATGGGTATTGATCATATTCCGGCCTCTATTAGAAAAGGGAACCGTCTTAAACAGTTAAACCAAAGGGAACGTTTTTGGATTTACAAACTACAGGCCACTAAATACCCTGGTTTAAATGAATATATGAATTTACAAACTACAGGCCACAAAATACCCTGGTTTAAATGAAGATATGGATTTACAAACTACAGGCCACTAAATACCCTGGTTTAAATGAAGATATGGATTTACAAACTACAGGCCACTAAATACCCTGGTTTAAATGAAGATATGGATTTACAAACTACAGGCCACTAAATACCCTGGTTTAAATGAAGATATGGATTTACAAACTACAGGCCACTAAATAACCTGGTTTAAATGAATATATGGATTTACAAACTACAGGCCACTAAATACCCTGGTTTAAATGAAGATATGGATTTACAAACTACAGGCCACTAAATACCCTGGTTTAAATGAAGATATGGATTTACAAACTACAGGCCACTAAATACCCTGGTTTAAATGAAGATATGGATTTACAAACTACAGGCCACTAAAAACCCTGGTTTAAATGAAGATATGGATTTACAAACTACAGGCCACTAAAAACCCTGGTTTAAATGAAGATATGGATTTACAAACTACAGGCCACTAAAAACCCTGGTTTAAATGAAGATATGGATTTACAAACTACAGGCCACTAAATACCCTGGTTTAAATGAAGATATGGATTTACAAACTACAGGCCACTAAATAACCTGGTTTAAATGAAGATATGGATTTCTCACCCTTCCTGTAGGGTCGTGATGGGTCCATTTGCTGTCATCTAGTGGACATTTTGCTCAATTGCCCTCAGCTATGTTTTGCTGTGTTCTAGTGTACTATGGAATATGTAGCTTTCTTATTCTTGACACTTCTCCCAGTCATATTTAAGGTTAGAACTACCTTTTAGTGTTCTGATACTTGTAGTTTGGAGTTGTATTTCTATGATAACATAGCTACAGTATTTCACCTTTTAATGTGTATAGTATTGCTTACTAGGTGTGTCCAATCAATTGTGTAACCACCCCTTCTTCCAATTAGGGCTAATTGAAAAGCTGTTAAAAAGAGGACCATGTATTCCTTTTTTTGTACTCCCTGACAAAGGCCAGAGGCAGAACTCCACTCCTTCCTAGAGGGAATCTCGCTACCTAAACTATCAGAGACCGACCAAGAAGATCTCAACTCCCCCTTCACTCCTGAGGAGATCCTGGAGGCAATTACCTCCATGCCACCTAATAAGTCCTCAGGCCCAGATGGATTCCCAAAAGTTCTACAAAGGTTTTTGGCCCCAGTTTAGCCCTATCTTCATGCCAATGCTGGAGGATTTTTGCAAAAACTGAGTTCTCTTAGACTCTGCACACAGCTCGCATTACAGTGTTGCTCAAAAAAGACAAGGACCCCCTATCCTGCTCGTCCTTCCGGCCCATAAGCTTGTTGGATTTCGACTACAAAATCATTACCAAATTGCTCGCCAAAAGACTAAGCACTCTTCTTCCCAAAATAATAAAGGCGGAGCAAACTGGATTTATTAGAGACAGATACTCTTCTGATAACATTCGCCGTCTTTTTGATATGATTGATCAAGTAAATGCACAGAAGATCCCTGTCCTGCTGGCTTCACTGGATGCTGAGAAGGAGTTTGACAGGATGGAGTGGAGATTTCTGTTCTCAGTCTTAAAGTTCAAAATGGGCCCAAACTTTATTAAATGGATTAAGTCCCTATACTCTAATTCAAATGCCACTGAACTCTGACAGATTCCCTTTTGGACGGGGCACAGGACGAGGGTGCTCGCTGTCCCCCCTGCTCTACTTGTTGGGGGCGGAGCCTCTGGCATAGTTGATAAGGAGCAATCCAAGTATAAGTATACCCGTCTTGCTACAGCACAAGATTTCACTCTACGCGGATGATGTCTTGCTCTACATATCTAACCCTGAGAAATCCCTCCCATTTTAGACACAATTGCTCAGTATGGCAAGTTTTCAGGATATAAGATACATTTGAACAAATCCACTGTTTGCCCTCTCAATCTTACTCACCAGCTCTATGAAGACTCTCTGTCCGTTCCAATGGAAGACACAGGGGTTTCAATACCTTGGGATCTTCTTAACACCAGATCTTAATAGCCTTTTCAAGGAAAATGATCTCCAAACCTGGATCTCCCAATTAGCTTAGTCAGAAGAATTAATATCATCCGTATGAACATCCTCCCTAGATTGAACTATTTCAAATGCTCCCATGCTATCTCCCAGTTTCCTTTTCCAAAAGAACTAACCAAAGCATCACCAAATCTATGTGGGGCAATAAAAAACCTAGGAGCAAGTTCTCCACTCTATCGAAACCTGAATATAAAGGGTGGTCTTGCCCTTCCCTCCCTTAAATTGTACTACTGTTCTGCCCAAATCCGCAACATGCTAACATGGATCACAAACAGACAAGAGTCAACGTGGATTCAGATAGAAGCCCAATCCTGTGGTTCATTGCCCCTAAGCTCAATTATATTCATTAATAACTTTAGTGAAGTGGGCAACATAGCTAAAACCTTTGTGATTTACAGCACCCTACTAACGGAGGGACTGTAAGAAATACCTGGGCATTTCCTCCCAAATATGTTCTCACTCGCCTATAGTATGCAACCCAGACTTGTCAAAAGCCCTGAGTGATGCCAAATCTAATCTTTGGCATACTTTTGGAATCGGGACCTTTTCAGACCTATGTCATCAGAAAACCACTACACTGAAATGCTTTCAAGAGCTCTGCAGTGAATTCAATGTGCCAAAATCCATTTTTTTTAATCTTCAAATTAAACATGTCATTTCTTCATTTACTTCCAAGAGGAGGTTTAGAGCTCAGCTGAATGAAGTTAAAACCCTTCTTGTCACAGCACAATCCATTACAGGCAAAATCTCCTATATCGATAGACTCCTTTCTGAGAAAGGAGGCTCCTCCTTTACTCCTTTGAAAATAATCTGGGAAAAGGACCTTAGTCAGACCATCAGGGATGAGTTATGGGCGGAGGTTTGCGACAGGGTATACCGCTCCTCTACCAATGTAAAAATGAAAGACTCTAATTACAAATTTTATTACACTCCTTTGAGACTCCATAGAATGAAAACAGACATTTCTCCTAACTGTAAAAGATGTACCTCTGAAAGTGGAACCTATATGCATGTATTTTGGAGCTGTAGAGAGATTGACAAAATCTGGCAATCTATACATACTGCTGCACAGAAAATACTAGATGTACAGTTTGATATGACCCATGTCTTCTTAATGCCCAGCAGGGCTTTGTTCTTGATCCTGAAAATTTGTTTGACTATCACATACTTTGCTAAGAAATGTATTATTCTATTGTGGGCTTCTAATACTTCTCCTACATTTTAAAATGTGGATTGACCAGATTGTTGACTTTCTTCCTCTTGAAAAGCTCACTTATGACCTCTGCAAGAGACAGCCCAAGTTTGATAGACTCTGGTCTCCACTACTCAACTATATTTCAAACTGGACAGACTGAATGGAGTGATTTGAGAAATGTTGTGTACGGTGCTGTAAAAACAAACTAATTATTTGTTTGTCGTCTCAGCTAAGGCTGGAAATAGATAAAGAACCTTGATAGTGCTGCTGCAAGTTTATTTATTTTTAAAGATTTTTAGAATTTATTGTTATTTTTTTTATTTTATGTCTCACATCTGTGAATGTGGAATGTGTTTTGTTGGTTGATTTGAAAAACAAGATAACTTAATAAAAGTTTAAATTGAAAAATAAAACAACACAAAAAAACAAGAAGTGATGCAGTCAGTGTTTCCTCAACTCTTAGCCAAGAGAGACTGGCATGCATAGTATTAATATTAGCCCTGAAGAGCAAGACATGCCACTCTGTTCTGGGCCAGCTGCAGCCTAACAGGGTCTTTATTTGCAGCACTTGACCATATGACTGGACAATAATCAAGATCTGATAAAACTAGAGCCTGCAGGACTTGCTTTGTGGAGTGTGGTGTCAAAAAAGCAGAGTATCTCTTTATTTTGGACAGACCACTCCCCATCTTTACAACCATTTAATCTATACTGGACAAAAATATACATGCAACAATTTAAAAGATTTGACTGAGTTACAGTTCATATAATGTCGATTGACCTAAATTCATTAGGTCCTAAACTATGTATTTCACATGACTGGGCAGGGGCGCAGCCATGGGTGGGCCTGGGAGGGCATAGACTCAACCACTTGGGAGCCAGGTCCAGCCAATCAGAATTTAGTTTTTCCCAACAAAAGGGCTTTATTACAGACCGAAATACTCCTTCGTTTCATCGGCTGTTTGGGTGGCTGGTCTCAGACGATCCCGCTGGTTTAGAAGAGGGATGTAGAGTGCCTTTGCCGGGGTGGTTACACATGGTCTGCGGTTGTCAGGCCGGTTGGGCGTACTGCTAAATTCTCTAAAAACTGTGTTGGGGGTGGCTTATGGTAGAAATGAACATTCAATTCTCTGCCAACTGCTATGGTGGACATTCCTGCAGTCAGCATGCCAATTGCACGCTCCCTCAACTTGAGACATCATCTGTAGCAATGTGTTGCTCTGAGGAAGGCCCCAAGGCTGATACGTAAAGCTTATTAAAGAGTATTGATACTATTGAGCAGTGTGCAGGTTTCTTCTTTTTTTCTCGTGTGACAAAACGGCACATTTTAGAAATGCCTTTTATAGTTCCCAGCACAAGTAATGCTCATGCTGTTTAATCAGCTTCTTGATATGCCATGCCTGTCAGGTAGATGGATTACTTTGGCAAAGGAGAAATGTTCACTAACGGGTGTAAACAAATTTGTGGACATTTTTTGAGAAATAAGCTTTTCGTGCATATGGAAAATTCTGTTATCTTTTATTTCAGCCCATGAAACTTTACATGTTGCGTATATATTTTTGTTCAGTATACATGTTTTGACCATGACAGTTTACAATCGAAGGTAACACCAAGTAATTTAGTCTCCAACTTGTTCAACAGCCAGACCATTGATTACCAGATTCAGCTGAGGTCTAGAACTTAAGGAAGGATTTCTACTAAATGTATCAAATGTTACAGACCCGCTCGATTCGGTCTTATGTACACTTCCATTCAAAAGTTTGGGGTCACTTAGGAATGTCCTTGTTTTTGAAAGAAAAGCACAAAAAAAATCTATTTAAAATAACATCAAATTGATCATAAATACAGTGTTGTAAATGACTATTGTAGCTGGAAATTGCTTTTTTAAATTTATGGAATGTACACATATGTAGATAGAGGCCCATTATCAGCAATATCAGGAGCATCAGCATTTGTGGGTTCGATTGCAGGCTCAAAATGGCCAGAAACAAAGTACTTTCTTCTGAAACTCGTCAGTCTATTCTTGTTCTGATAAATGAAGGCTATTCCATGTGAGAAATTGCCAAGAACTGAAGATCTCGTACAACGCTGTGTACTACTCCCTTTGCAAAACGGAGCAAACTGGTTCTAACCAGAATAGAAAGAGTGGGAGGCCCCAGTGCACAACTGAGCAAGAGGACAAGTACATTAGTGTCTAGTTTGAGAAACAGACGCCTCACAGTCCTCAACTGGCAGGTTCATTAAATAGTACCCGCAAAACACCAGTCTCAACTTCAACAGTGAAGAGGGGACTCCAGAATACAGGCCTTCTAGGCAGAGTTCCTCTGTCCAGTGTCTGTGTTCTTTTGCCCATTTTTTAAATATTTTCTTTTTATTGGTCAGTCTGAGATATGGCTTTTTCTTTGCATCTCTGCCTAGAAGGCCAGCATCCTGGAGTCACCTCTTCACTGTTTTTGGGTTTGGCGGATGCCAGGAGACTGCTACCTGCCCCAATGCATAGTGCCAACTGTAAAGTTTGGTGGAGGAGGAATAATGGTCTGGGGCTGTTTTTCATGGTTCGGGCTTAGACCCCTTATTTACACTGAAGGGAAATCTTAAAGCTACAGCATACAGTGACTGTTAAGTTCCCCAGTTTCTGTGTTGTTCTGGGTTTGTATGCATGTATTTCAGGAAATAGCTTCCTGGATTCCAGCAAGCAGCTAATTGGTTGCCCCCATTGCAGATTGGAGGTCTGATCCCGCCCTCTCGCTAAGGGATACAGCTGTCTGCAATTGCAGACTCCCTCTCCAGCTGTATAAAAGCCTTTGCTCAGAGAGAGACCCTATTGGTATGTCCTGTGTTGGTTGTTGCTCGAAGTATTTTGAAGCCGGTCCTGCTGAGGTATGTTTGTCAAAAGGACTGTTTTGATTATTGAAATATTGTATTATTCTGTTTCATTTGTTCCCAGGTAGTTTGGGAAAGGCACCTTGGGAGTGCTTAGGCAAGAGGCCTGCGGGCATACACATACCCGTAGTATGTACTGTCTATGCACACTAGGTAAGACCTGGGCGGACCACCCCCTGTATTTGGTTAGCACGCCAGGTGGCGTTAAGAATAGATACGTTTTGGGTAGGAGAGGGGGCTCTAACTTTTACATTCTTTGGTTCCGTCCAGTCCCTTTTCCCCACCCAAATTACCGTGTGACGGAATAAATTCCCTGTTAACGGTAACTTCTCTGCCTCTGTCATCCGTACCTGCACCTACAATCACATACCTCTTTCACTCTGCGGGGAGTTGAGAGTAGCAGGGTGTTGTGTTCCCTCCTCCAAGAGGCGTGCGTAACAGTGACATTCTAGACGATTCCAACTTTGTGTCAACAGTTTGGGGAAGGCCCTTTCCTATTTCAACATGACAATTCCCCCGTACACAAAGCAAGGTCCATACAGAAATGGTTTGTCGAGATCGGGGTGGAAGAACTTGACTGGCCTGCACAAAGCCCTGACCTCACCCCCACCGAACACCTTTGGGGTGAATTGGAACGCTGACTGCGAGCCAGGCCTAATCGCCCAACATCAGTGACCGACCTCACTAATGCTCTTGCAGCTGACTAGAAGCAAGTCCCTGAAGCAATGTTCCAACATCTAGTGGGAAGCCTTCCCAGACAAATGGAGCCTGTTATAGCAGCAAAGGGGGGGACCAACTCCATAGTCATGTCCATGATTTTGGAATGAAATGATTGACGAGCAGGTGGCCACATACTTTTGCTCATGTAGTGTGTTTTCAACATCATCCACAAGAGTCACAGCAAAATATTTTGTATGATGTCATATGCAATAGTTTAGGCCCAGCTGTTGGAACTTTGGCTTTTCTGGATATTGCCACTATATTGTGATCACTGCATCCAATGGGTACGGATACAGCGTTAGAACAAAGTTCTACAGTATTAGTAAAAATGTGATCAATACATGTGTGATCTTGTTCCTGTAGTGTTTAAACACCCTGGTAGGTTGATTTAATAACCTGAATCAGATTACAGACACTGGTTACAGTGATAAGCTTCCTCTTGAGCAGACAGCAATATTCAGGTCCCCAAGAAAGTAGATCTGTTTACATCACATACACTATCAAGCATTTCACATATTTAGATACTGACTGTTAGCACTTGGTGGCCTATAAAAACACCCCAAAAGTAAAGGCTTTAGATGTGCCAGGTGGAACTGCAACCACAAGACTTCAATAACACTTCACATAAGATCTTCTGTAAGAATTACAGGGATATGGCTCTGAGTGAGTATACAGTGCCTTGCGAAAGTATTCGGCCCCCTTGAACTTTGCAACCTTTTGCTACATTTCAGGCTTCAAACATAAAGATATAAAACTATATTTCTGTGAAGAATCAACAACAAGTGGGACACAATCATGAAGTGGAACGACATTTATTGGATATTTCAAACTTTTTTAACAAATCAAAAACTGAAAAATTGGGCGTGCAAAATGATTCAGCCCCTTTACTTTCAGTGCAGCAAACTCTCTCCAGAAGTTCAGTGAGGATCTCTGAATGATCCAATGTTGACCCAAATGACTAATGATGATAAATACAATCCACCTGTGTGTAATCAAGTCTCCGTATAAATGCACCTGCACTGTGATAGTCTCAGAGGTCCGTTAAAAGCGCAGAGAGCATCATGAAGAACAAGGAACACACCAGGCATGTCCGAGATACTGTTGTGAAGAAGTTTACAGCCGGATTTGGATACAAAAAGATTTCCCAAGCTTTAAACATCCCAAGAAGTACTGTGCAAGCGATAATATTGAAATGGAAGGAGTATCAGACTGCTGCAAATCTACTGGCCGTCCTTCTAAACTTTCAGCTCATACAAGGAGAAGACTGATCAGAGATGCAGCCAAGAGGCCCATGATCACTCTGGATGAACTGCAGAGATCTACAGCTGAGGTGGGAGACTCTGTCCCTAGGACAACAATCAGTCGTATATTGCACAAATCTGGCCTTTATGGAAGAGTGGCAAGAAAGCCATTTCTTAAAGATATCCATAAAAAGTGTCATTTAAAGTTTGCCACAAGCCACCTGGGAGACACACCAAACATGTGGAAGAAGGTGCTCTGGTCAGATCAAACCAAAATTGAACTTTTTGGCAACAATGAAAAACGTTATGTCTGGTGTAAAAGCAACACCCTGAACACACCATCCCCACTGTCAAACATGGTGGTGGCAGCATCATGGTTTGGGCCTGCTTTTCTTCAGCAGGGACAGGGAAGATGGTTAAAATTGATGGGAAGATGGATGGAGCCAAATACAGGACCATTCTGGAAGAGAACCTGATGGAGTCTGCAAAAGACCTGAGACTGGGATGGAGATTTGTCTTCCAACAAGACAATGATCCAAAACATAAAGCAAAATCTACAATGGAATGGTTCAAAAATAAACATATCCAGGTGTTAGAATGGCCAAGTCAAAGTCCAGACCTGAATCCAATCGAGAATCTGTGGAAAGAACTGAAAACTGCTGTTCACATATGCTCTCCATCCAACCTCACTGAGCTCGAGCTGTTTTGCAAGGAGGAATGGGAAAAAAATTCAGTCTCTCGATGTGCAAAACTGATAGAGACATACCCCAAGCGACTTACAGCTGTAATCACAGCAAAAGGTGGCGCTACAAAGTATTAACTTAAGGGGGCTGAATAATTTTACACGCCCAATTTCTCTGTTTTATATTTGTTAAAAAAGTTTGAAATATCCAATAAATGTCGTTCCACTTCATGATTGTGTTCCACTTGTTGTTGATTCTTCACAAAAAAATACAGTATTATATCTTTGTTTGAAGCCTGAAATGTGGCAAAAGGTCGCAAAGTTCAAGGGGGCCGAATACTTTCGCAAGGCACTGTATATCGATACCTTCCCCATAAGTATTCCTGTCTCATCTATATATGTTATATCCTTGTATTGCTACTACTGTATCATCAAATGAATTATCTAAGTGAGTCTCAGAAATGGCTAATATATGAATGTTATCTGATATGTTTTTGATGATATGAACCTTATTTCTAAGGTTTCATACTGTATATGAACTGGTATAGCTCTGTAGCGTGCTGGCCTACCTTGCTCTCCAGGGGGTTTGTGTCTGGCTGGTGTTGTGTTGATTCAGAGCTGACTGATAGCTGTTTTCACACACAGGTCACCCTGGACGTGGAGAGGGAAGGCAGCCTGTCCACCAAGGGCCCCAGAGGCAGAGTCTTCGTCATGGGGCGGCAGCGTAGCCTAGTGGTTAGAGCGTTGGACTAGTAACCGGAAGGTTGCGAGTTCAAACCCCCGAGCTGACGAGGTACAAATCTGTCGTTCTGCCCCTGAACAGGCATTTAACCCACTGTTCCCAGGCCGTCATTGAAAATAAGAATATGTTCTTAACTGACTTGCCTGGTTAAATAAAGGTTAAAAAATTAAAAAATGTACAACTGTGCTCTGTTGCACACCCTATTTGACAGCTACCAGCGAGGTGTGGGAGAAAGGTGAGACTGGGGGGACACGCAAGGCAACTGGATGATGATGTCCTTTAGCAGACGTGACTGACTTGATAATGCCGCATTCGAAACAACTGGGAAATCTCAGACTTCCGACCTCACTCAGTGCAATCAAAACACCTGGGAACTGTGAAATAAATGAGCTCCAACTGAGAAATATGTATTTGAATGGTCATCCAACTAGGGAACACAGGCCTCTTTCTAGAGCTCCAACTTTCAGACCTGAAGATCACTGACGTCATGGTTTGAGCTCAGTTGTTTTGAACATGCCATTATCCAAAGTGACCCAGAAAACACTTAGGCCACGTACTGTAGTGCGTATGTGTTATGTTGTAGTCAAACCACAAACTGAGCCATCTGTCCCACACAATTGCACTGCTAGGCTACCTGCCTCCTTTACACTGCCATGTTGTATATGTGTACTAGTGCAGACCACACCAAGCAAACATGTACATCCTACATTGTACTCGGTCTTTCTCATGCTGCATGTTCAGTTCCTCCTTATTGGCATCCTACAGGACTTTACCCTGAAATCCCAGAGGGCTCCCAGTTGGAGTTCTCAGCTCTAAAAGAAGAGGTAGGCCTATCATTGGTTAAATGACTGCTCCACAGCACACATTACAGAGCCTGTGCTGATCAAGGATCAGTTTTGCCTTTTAGGTCATTACATGGATGGGGCACAGGAGGCTGCTGAGGGGAGGACAGCTCACAAAAATGGCCGGAACAGAGCGAATGGAATGGCATCAAACACCTGGAAACTATGTGTTTGTATTTTATACCAATCCACTGATTCCGCTCCAGTTATTACCACAAGCTGGTTCTATCCAATTAAGGTACCACAGGAGGACCTGATCCTGGATTCTTCCAAGCACTTCTACTCTGAGGCGCTTTGTGAATAAGGGCCTAGATATGTTTCATTTGTACTCTGGTCCTCCAGAGATTGCTATTCTCCACAGTCATGGTGTCTTTTCCTGTTTCATAGGGGGAGTGGCTGCTTCTGTTCGATTACCTCATTCCATTCTCGGAGCTTCTCGACCAAACAGGACAGACGTTGGGGTGTGATGGAGGGGCCAGAGTCAACCTGAAGACTGAATGGGTGAGATTTAAAATAATAAGTGCATTTAAAATATCAGTTTCAGTTTGGACACACCTACTCATTCCAGGGTTTTTCTTTATTTTTACTGTTTTATACATTTTAGAATAATAGTGACGACATCAACTATGAAATAACACATTTATTTATGTTATAACCAAAAAAGTGTTGAAAAAATCAATATATTTGAGATTCTTCAAAGTAGCCACCGTTTGCCTTGATGACAGCTTTGCACACTCTTGGCATTCTCAACTAGCTTCATGAGGTAGTCACCTGGAATGCATTTCAATTAACAGGTGTGCCTTGTTCATTTGTGGAATCTCTTTCCTTAATGTGTTTGAGCCAATCAGTTTTGTTGTGACAAGATAGGGGTGGGTATACAGATGATAGCCCTATTTGGTAAAAGACCAAGTCCATATTATGGAAAGAACAGCTGAAATAAGAAAAGATAAACGGCAGTCCATCATTACTGTAAGACATAAAGGTCAGTCAATCTGGATAATGTCAAGAACTTTGCAAGTTTCTTCAAGTACAGTCGCAAAAACCATAAAGTACTATGTTGAAACTGGCTCTCACGAGCACCGCCACAGGAAAGGAAGACCCAGAGTTCTCTGCCGCAGCGGATAAGTTCATCAGAGTTAACAGCCTCAGAAATTGCAGCCCAAATAAATGCTTCACAGAAGTTCAAGTAACAGATACATCTCAACATTAACTGTTTAGAGGAGACTATGTGAATCAGGCCTTCAGGGTCGAATTGCTGCAAAGAAACCACTACTAAAGAACACCAATAAGAAGAGACTTGCTTGGGCCAAGAAACACGAGCAATGGACATTAGACCAGTGGGAGTCTGTCCTTTTTGTTTGAGTCCAGATTTGAGATTTTTGGTTCCAACCTTTGTGTCTTTGTGAGACGCAGAGTAGTTGAACAGATTATCTCCGCATGTGTGATTCCCACTGAAGCATGGAGGTGGTTTGCTGGTGACACTGTGAGTGATTTATTTAGAATTCAAGGCAGTAACCAGCATGACTACCACAGAATTTTGCAACGATACACCAACCCATCTGGTTTGGGCTTAGTGGGACTATCATTTGTTTTTCAACAGGACAGTGACCCAACACACCTCCAGGCTGTGTAAGGGCTATTTGACCAAGAAGGAGAGTGATGGAGTGCTGCATCAGATGACCTGGCCTCCACAATCACCCGACCTCAACCCAATTGAGATGGTTTGGGATGAGTTGAGGGATGAGATGAGATGAGGACCGCAGAGTGAAGGAAAAGCAGCCAACAAGTGCTCAGCACATGTGGGAACTCCTTCAAGACTTTTGGAAAAGCATTCCAGGTGATGCTGATTGAAAGAACGCCTAGTGTGCAAAGCTGTCATCAAGGCAAAGGGTTGCAACTTTGAAGAATTATAAAATATATTTTGATTTAACACTATTTTTGGTTACTACATGATTGAATGTGTTATTTCATAGTTTTGATGTCTTCACTATTCTGGCCCCCCAATGGTGGAACAAACTCCCTCACGACGCCAGGACAGCGGAGTCAATCACCACCTTCCGGAGACACCTGAAACCCCACCTCTTTAAGGAATACCTAGGATAGGATAAGTAATCCCTCTCACCCCCCCCCTTTAAGATTTAGATGCACTATTGTAAAGTGACTGTTCCACTGGATGTCATAAGGTGAATGCACCAATTTGTAAGTCGCTCTGGATAAGAGCGTCTGCTAAATGACTTAAATGTCAAATGTAAATGTACAATGTAGAAAACATGAAATAAAACCCCTTGAATAAGTAGGTGTCCAAACCTTTTGACTTGAACAGTAGGTAAATGAATGCTCATATAATGTATGTTTTAATGTGTGTGCAATGTGTCTCCCAGATCTGCAAGTTCCTGGTGTCCTCAGTAAGGATTTGAGCTCTTATTACAACAGAGTCCACGTCCTTTGGGTGAGCACTCCCTAATATTTCCGCTATGATTGTCTGTCTGTGTTGAGGGTGGGGGTAGTTAATTTAGGTTAGGTTTAATTACAGCATGTGGTCTCGCAGTATGCAGAATTACATCTCTGTTTGCATGTGTGATGCCCCCCGATGTTTGGCACATTGTGTTAATGGCCTATGACCGACCATACCAGGCCTGAAAACATGGTGTACTGATAGAGTACAGATTATTTTTGATTTAAACTGATTACAGTTCACACCATGTTCAGTCCATACTCCCCCCTCTTTTTCAATCTCTCTCTATATCCCCTCTTTCCCCCTCTACAGGAGCCGTTGCCTCACCTCTTCAATCAGATGTATTAATTGGCTGCAGTTGTTGAGCGCACTAAGAGAGCTCTACCATCGTGCACTAGACACACTTCACCTTCCTCCCATTCCACAGCTATAGCCCCAAATACCCCAACGAAAGCCAGAAGTATAGCCCCAAGAACTGACCCAAATTCCCCAACTATAGCCCCATGAACAGCCCAAATATAAAGCCTATCCCATAGATGAAATAGACATGCTACTTTTACTGCCCAAAGGATTATACTGTAGTTAGCAATAGGCTTTTATTTTCTCCAAATTGATCCCCAAATACTTACACCCTATTTTACACCCACTCTATTTATTGCTGATAAAATAACGTGTATAAATTATTCACCCTACAGTGAAGTGTTTGTCTCCCCTGTCTTATCATCAGTGTCTCTGATGTACCACAGATACAGCCTCTATCAGAGACACTCGCTGCCTTTGAACCAATGATCATTTTCAGTCTTCCCTTATACAATACCATAGATGCTTTTCCACTAACAAACACTGCCCCAGAGCCATAGGTATTTACACAGACTCTGCATGTACACTGTAAGCACTGCCCCAGAGCCATAGGTATTTACACAGACTCTGCATGTACACTGTAAGCACTGCCCCAGAGCCATAGGTATTTACACAGACTCTGCATGTACACTGTAAGCACTGCCCCAGAGCCATAGGTATTTACACAGACTCTGCATGTACACTGTAAGCACTGCCCCAGAGCCATAGGTATTTACACAGACTCTGCATGTACACTGTAAGCACTGCCCCAGAGCCATAGGTATTTACACAGACTCTGCATGTACACTGTAAGCACTGCCCCAGAGCCATAGGTATTTACACAGACTCTGCATGTACACTGTAAGCACTGCCCCAGAGCCATAGGTATTTACACAGACTCTGCATGTACACTGTAAGCACTGCCCCAGAGCCATAGGTATTTACACAGACTCTGCATGTACACTGTAAGCACTGCCCCAGAGCCATAGGTATTTACACAGACTCTGCATGTACACTGTAAGCACTGCCCCAGAGCCATAGGTATTTACACAGACTCTGCATGTACACTGTAAGCACTGCCCCAGAGCCATAGGTATTTACACAGACTCTGCATGTACACTGTAAGCACTGCCCCAGAGCCATAGGTATTTACACAGACTCTGCATGTACACTGTAAGCAGACTGCCCCAGAGCCATAGGTATTTACACAGACTCTGCATGTACACTGTAAGCACTGCCCCAGAGCCATAGGTATTTACACAGACTCTGCATGTACACTGTAAGCACTGCCCCAGAGCCATAGGTATTTACACAGACTCTGCATGTACACTGCACTATAGGTATTTACAGACTCTGCATGTACACTGCACTGCCCCAGAGCCATAGGTATTTACACAGACTCTGCATGTACACTGTAAGCACTGCCCCAGAGCCATAGGTATTTACACAGACTCTGCATGTACACTGTAAGCACTGCCCCAGAGCCATAGGTATTTACAGACTCTGCATGTACACTATAAGCACTGCCCCAGAGCCATAGGTATTTACACAGACTCTGCATGTACACTGTAAGCACTGCCCCAGAGCCATAGGTATTTACACAGACTCTGCATGTACACTGTAAGCACTGCCCCAGAGCCATAGGTATTTACACAGACTCTGCATGTACACTGTAAGCACTGCCCCAGAGCCATAGGTATTTACACAGACTCTGCATGTACACTGTAAGCACTGCCCCAGAGCCATAGGTATTTACACAGACTCTGCATGTACACTGTAAGCACTGCCCCAGAGCCATAGGTATTTACACAGACTCTGCATGTACACTGTAAGCACTGCCCCAGAGCCATAGGTATTTACACAGACTCTGCATGTACACTGTAAGCACTGCCCCAGAGCCATAGGTATTTACACAGACTCTGCATGTACACTGTAAGCACTGCCCCAGAGCCATAGGTATTTACACAGACTCTGCATGTACACTGTAAGCACTGCCCCAGAGCCATAGGTATTTACACAGACTCTGCATGTACACTGTAAGCACTGCCCCAGAGCCATAGGTATTTACACAGACTCTGCATGTACACTGTAAGCACTGCCCCAGAGCCATAGGTATTTACACAGACTCTGCATGTACACTGTAAGCACTGCCCCAGAGCCATAGGTATTTACACAGACTCTGCATGTACACTGTAAGCACTGCCCCAGAGCCATAGGTATTTACACAGACTCTGCATGTACACTGTAAGCACTGCCCCCAGAGCCATAGGTATTTACACAGACTCTGCATGTACACTGTAAGCACTGCCCCAGAGCCATAGGTATTTACACAGACTCTGCATGTACACTGTAAGCACTGCCCCAGAGCCATAGGTATTTACACAGACTCTGCATGTACACTGTAAGCACTGCCCCAGAGCCATAGGTATTTACACAGACTCTGCATGTACACTCTGCATGTACAAGCACTGCCCCAGAGCCATAGGTATTTACACAGACTCTGCATGTACACTGTAAGCACTGCCCCAGAGCCATAGGTATTTACACAGACTCTGCATGTACACTGTAAGCACTGCCCCAGAGCCATAGGTATTTACACAGACTCTGCATGTACACTGTAAGCACTGCCCCAGAGCCATAGGTATTTACACAGACTCTGCATGTACACTGTAAGCACTGCCCCAGAGCCATAGGTATTTACACAGACTCTGCATGTACACTGTAAGCACTGCCCCAGAGCCATAGGTATTTACACAGACTCTGCATGTACACTGTAAGCACTGCCCCAGAGCCATAGGTATTTACACAGACTCTGCATGTACACTGTAAGCACTGCCCCAGAGCCATAGGTATTTACACAGACTCTGCATGTACACTGTAAGCACTGCCCCAGAGCCATAGGTATTTACACAGACTCTGCATGTACACTGTAAGCACTGCCCCAGAGCCATAGGTATTTACACAGACTCTGCATGTACACTGTAAGCACTGCCCCAGAGCCATAGGTATTTACACAGACTCTGCATGTACACTGTAAGCACTGCCCCAGAGCCATAGGTATTTACACAGACTCATGCACTGTAAGCACTGCCCCAGAGCCATAGGTATTTACACAGACTCTGCATGTACACTGTAAGCACTGCCCCAGAGCCATAGGTATTTACACAGACTCTGCATGTACACTGTAAGCACTGCCCCAGAGCCATAGGTATTTACACAGACTCTGCATGTACACTGTAAGCACTGCCCCAGAGCCATAGGTATTTACACAGACTCTGCATGTACACTGTAAGCACTGCCCCAGAGCCATAGGTATTTACACAGACTCTGCATGTACACTGTAAGCACTGCCCCAGAGCCATAGGTATTTACACAGACTCTGCATGTATTTACACTGTAAGCACTGCCCCAGAGCCATAGGTATTTACACAGACTCTGCATGTACACTGTAAGCACTGCCCCAGAGCCATAGGTATTTACACAGACTCTGCATGTACACTGTAAGCACTGCCCCAGAGCCATAGGTATTTACACAGACTCTGCATGTACACTGTAAGCACTGCCCCAGAGCCATAGGTATTTACACAGACTCTGCATGTACACTGTAAGCACTGCCCCAGAGCCATAGGTATTTACACAGACTCTGCATGTACACTGTAAGCACTGCCCCAGAGCCATAGGTATTTACACAGACTCTGCATGTACACTGTAAGCACTGCCCCAGAGCCATAGGTATTTACACAGACTCTGCATGTACACTGTAAGCACTGCCCCAGAGCCATAGGTATTTACACAGACTCTGCATGTACACTGTAAGCACTGCCCCAGAGCCATAGGTATTTACACAGACTCTGCATGTACACTGTAAGCACTGCCCCAGAGCCATAGGTATTTACACAGACTCTGCATGTACACTGTAAGCACTGCCCCAGAGCCATAGGTATTTACACACAGACTAAGCACTGCCCCAGAGCATAGGTATTTACACATGTAAGCACTGCCCCAGAGCCATAGGTATTTACACAGACTCTGCATGTACACTGTAAGCACTGCCCCAGAGCCATAGGTATTTACACAGACTCTGCATGTACACTGTAAGCACTGCCCCAGAGCCATAGGTATTTACACAGACTCTGCATGTACACTGTAAGCACTGCCCCAGAGCCATAGGTATTTACACAGACTCTGCATGTACACTGTAAGCACTGCCCCAGAGCCATAGGTATTTACACAGACTCTGCATGTACACTGTAAGCACTGCCCCAGAGCCATAGGTATTTACACAGACTCTGCATGTACACTGTAAGCACTGCCCCAGAGCCATAGGTATTTACACAGACTCTGCATGTACACTGTAAGCACTGCCCCAGAGCCATAGGTATTTACACAGACTCTGCATGTACACTGTGCACTGCCCCAGAGCCATAGGTATTTACACACAGACTCTGCATGTACACTGTAAGCACTGCCCCAGAGCCATAGGTATTTACACAGACTCTGCATGTACACTGTAAGCACTGCCCCAGAGCCATAGGTATTTACACAGACTCTGCATGTACACTGTAAGCACTGCCCCAGAGCCATAGGTATTTACACAGACTCTGCATGTACACTGTAAGCACTGCCCCAGAGCCATAGGTATTTACACAGACTCTGCATGTACACTGTAAGCACTGCCCCAGAGCCATAGGTATTTACACAGACTCTGCATGTACACTGTAAGCACTGCCCCAGAGCCATAAGCAGGTATTTACACAGACTCTGCATGTACACTGTAAGCACTGCCCCAGAGCCATAGGTATTTACACAGACTCTGCATGTACACTGTAAGCACTGCCCCAGAGCCATAGGTATTTACACACTCTGCATGTACACCACTGCCCCAGAGCCATAGGTATTTACACAGACTCTGCATGTACACTGTAAGCACTGCCCCAGAGCCATAGGTATTTACACAGACTCTGCATGTACACTGTAAGCACTGCCCCAGAGCCATAGGTATTTACACAGACTCTGCATGTACACTGTAAGCACTGCCCCAGAGCCAGAGCCATGTACAGGTATTTACACAGACTCTGCATGTACACTGTAAGCACTGCCCCAGAGCCATAGGTATTTACACAGACTCTGCATGTACACTGTAAGCACTGCCCCAGAGCCATAGGTATTTACACAGACTCTGCATGTACACTGTAAGCACTGCCCCAGAGCCATAGGTATTTACACAGACTCTGCATGTACACTGTAAGCACTGCCCCAGAGCCATAGGTATTTACACAGACTCTGCATGTACACTGTAAGCACTGCCCCAGAGCCATAGGTATTTACACAGACTCTGCATGTACACTGTAAGCACTGCCCCAGAGCCATAGGTATTTACACAGACTCTGCATTACACAGACTGCCCCAGAGCCATAGGTATTTACACAGCATGTACACTGTAAGCACTGCCCCAGAGCCATAGGTATTTACACAGACTCTGCATGTACACTGTAAGCACTGCCCCAGAGCCATAGGTATTTACACAGACTCTGCATGTACACTGTAAGCACTGCCCCAGAGCCATAGGTATTTACACAGACTCTGCACTGTAAGCACTGCCCCAGAGCCATAGGTATTTACACAGACTCTGCATGTACACTGTAAGCACTGCCCCAGAGCCATAGGTATTTACACAGACTCTGCATGTACACTGTAAGCACTGCCCCAGAGCCATAGGTATTTACACAGACTCTGCATGTACACTGTAAGCACTGCCCCAGAGCCATAGGTATTTACACAGACTCTGCATGTACACTGTAAGCACTGCCCCAGAGCCATAGGTATTTACACAGACTCTGCATGTACACTGTAAGCACTGCCCCAGAGCCATAGGTATTTACACAGACTCTGCATGTACACTGTAAGCACTGCCCCAGAGCCATAGGTATTTACACAGACTCTGCATGTACACTGTAAGCACTGCCCCAGAGCCATAGGTATTTACACAGACTCTGCATGTACACTGTAAGCACTGCCCCAGAGCCATAGGTATTTACACAGACTCTGCATGTACACTGTAAGCACTGCCCCAGAGCCATAGGTATTTACACAGACTCTGCATGTACATTGTAAGCACTGCCCCAGAGCCATAGGTATTTACACAGACTCTGCATGTACACTGTAAGCACTGCCCCAGAGCCATAGGTATTTACACAGACTCTGCATGTACACTGTAAGCACTGCCCCAGAGCCATAGGTATTTACACAGACTCTGCATGTACACTGTAAGCACTGCCCCAGAGCCATAGGTATTTACACAGACTCTGCATGTACACTGTAAGCCAGGTATTTACACAGACCTGCCAGAGCCAGAGCCATAGGTATTTACACAGACTCTGCATGTACACTGTAAGCACTGCCCCAGAGCCATAGGTATTTACACAGACTCTGCATGTACACTGTAAGCACTGCCCCAGAGCCATAGGTATTTACACAGACTCTGCATGTACACTGTAAGCACTGCCCCAGAGCCATAGGTATTTACACAGACTCTGCATGTACACTGTAAGCACTGCCCCAGAGCCATAGGTATTTACACAGACTCTGCATGTACACTGTAAGCACTGCCCCAGAGCCATAGGTATTTACACAGACACTGCCCCAGAGCCATAGGTATTTACACAGACTCTGCATGTACACTGTAAGCACTGCCCCAGAGCCATAGGTATTTACACAGACTCTGCATGTACACTGTAAGCACTGCCCCAGAGCCATAGGTATTTACACAGACTCTGCATGTACACTGTAAGCACTGCCCCAGAGCCATAGGTATTTACACAGACTCTGCATGTACACTGTAAGCACTGCCCCAGAGCCATAGGTATTTACACAGACTCTGCATGTACACTGTAAGCACTGCCCCAGAGCCATAGGTATTTACACAGACTCTGCATGTACACTGTAAGCACTGCCCCAGAGCCATAGGTATTTAGACTCTGCCATAAGCACTGCCCCAGAGCCATATTTACACAGACTCTGCATGTACACTGTAAGCACTGCCCCAGAGCCATAGGTATTTACACAGACTCTGCATGTACACTGTAAGCACTGCCCCAGAGCCATAGGTATTTACACAGACTCTGCATGTACACTGTAAGCACTGCCCCAGAGCCATAGGTATTTACACAGACTCTGCATGTACACTGTAAGCACTGCCCCAGAGCCATAGGTATTTACACAGACTCTGCATGTACACTGTAAGCACTGCCCCAGAGCCATAGGTATTTACACAGACTCTGCATGTACACTGTAAGCACTGCCCCAGAGCCATAGGTATTTACACAGACTCTGCATGTACACTGTAAGCACTGCCCCAGAGCCATAGGTATTTACTCTGCATTACACAGACTGCCCCTGCCATAGGTATTTACAGACTGTAAGCACTGCCCCAGAGCCATAGGTATTTACACAGACTCTGCATGTACACTGTAAGCACTGCCCCAGAGCCATAGGTATTTACACAGACTCTGCATGTACACTGTAAGCACTGCCCCAGAGCCAAGGTATTTACACAGACTCTGCATGTACACTGTAAGCACTGCCCCAGAGCCATAGGTATTTACACAGACTCTGCATGTACACTGTAAGCACTGCCCCAGAGCCATAGGTATTTACACAGACTCTGCATGCACTGTAAGCACTGCCCCAGACTAGGTATTTACAGACTCTGCATGTACACTGCACCCCAGAGCCATAGGTATTTACACAGACTCTGCATGTACACTGTAAGCACTGCCCCAGAGCCATAGGTATTTACAGACAGACTCTGCCCCAGAGCCATAGGTATTTACACAGACTCTGCATGTACACTGTAAGCACTGCCCCAGAGCCATAGGTATTTACACAGACTCTGCATGTACACTGTAAGCACTGCCCCAGAGCCATAGGTATTTACACAGACTCTGCATGTACACTGTAAGCACTGCCCCAGAGCCATAGGTATTTACACAGACTCTGCATGTACACTGTAAGCACTGCCCCAGAGCCATAGGTATTTACACAGACATGTACACTGTAAGCACTGCCCCAGAGCCATAGGTATTTACAGACTCTGCATGTACACTGTAAGCACTGCCCCAGAGCCATAGGTATTTACACAGACTCTGCATGTACACTGTAAGCACTGCCCCAGAGCCATAGGTATTTACACAGACTCTGTACACTGTAAGCACTGCCCCAGAGCCATAGGTATTTACACAGACTCTGCATGTACACTGTAAGCACTGCCCCAGAGCCATAGGTATTTACACAGACTCTGCATGTACACTGTAAGCACTGCCCCAGAGCCATAGGTATTTACACAGACTCTGCATGTACACTGTAAGCACTGCCCCAGAGCCATAGGTATTTACACAGACTCTGCATGTACACTGTAAGCACTGCCCCAGAGCCATAGGTATTTACACAGACTCTGCATGTACACTGTAAGCACTGCCCCAGAGCCATAGGTATTTACACAGACTCTGCATGTACACTGTAAGCACTGCCCCAGAGCCATAGGTATTTACACAGACTCTGCATGTACACTGTAAGCACTGCCCCAGAGCCATAGGTATTTACACAGACTCTGCATGTACACTGTAAGCACTGCCCCAGAGCCATAGGTATTTACACAGACTCTGCATGTACACTGTAAGCACTGCCCCAGAGCCATAGGTATTTACACAGACTCTGCATGTACACTGTAAGCACTGCCCCAGAGCCATAGGTATTTACACAGACTCTGCATGTACACTGTAAGCACTGCCCCAGAGCCATAGGTATTTACACAGACTCTGCATGTACACTGTAAGCACTGCCCCAGAGCCATAGGTATTTACACAGACTCTGCATGTACACTGTAAGCACTGCCCCAGAGCCATAGGTATTTACACAGACTCTGCATGTACACTGTAAGCACTGCCCCAGAGCCATAGGTATTTACACAGACTCTGCATGTACACTGTAAGCACTGCCCCAGAGCCATAGGTATTTACACAGACTCTGCATGTACACTGTAAGCACTGCCCCAGAGCCATAGGTATTTAGGTATTTACACAGACTCTGCATGTACACTGTAAGCACTGCCCCAGAGCCATAGGTATTTACACAGACTCTGCATGTACACTGTAAGCACTGCCCCAGAGCCATAGGTATTTACACAGACTCTGCATGTACACTGTAAGCACTGCCCCAGAGCCATAGGTATTTACAGACTCTGCATGTACACTATAAGCACTGCCCCAGAGCCATAGGTATTTACACAGACTCTGCATGTACACTGTAAGCACTGCCCCAGAGCCATAGGTATTTACACAGACTCTGCATGTACACTGTAAGCACTGCCCCAGAGCCATAGGTATTTACACAGACTCTGCATGTACACTGTAAGCACTGCCCCAGAGCCATAGGTATTTACACAGACTCTGCATGTACACTGTAAGCACTGCCCCAGAGCCATAGGTATTTACACAGACTCTGCATGTACACTGTAAGCACTGCCCCAGAGCCATAGGTATTTACAGACTCTGCATGTACACTGTAAGCACTGCCCCAGAGCCATAGGTATTTACACAGACTCTGCATGTACACTGTAAGCACTGCCCCAGAGCCATAGGTATTTACACAGACTCTGCATGTACACTATAAGCACTGCCCCAGAGCCATAGGTATTTACACAGACTCTGCATGTACACTGTAAGCACTGCCCCAGAGCCATAGGTATTTACACAGACTCTGCATGTACACTGTAAGCACTGCCCCAGAGCCATAGGTATTTACACAGACTCTGCATGTACACTGTAAGCACTGCCCCAGAGCCATAGGTATTTACACAGACTCTGCATGTACACTGTAAGCACTGCCCCAGAGCCATAGGTATTTACACAGACTCTGCATGTACACTGTAAGCACTGCCCCAGAGCCATAGGTATTTACACAGACTAAGCACTGCATGTACACTGTAAGCACTGCCCCAGAGCCATAGGTATTTACACAGACTCTGCATGTACACTGTAAGCACTGCCCCAGAGCCATAGGTATTTACACAGACTCTGCATGTACACTGTAAGCACTGCCCCCAGAGCCATAGGTATTTACACAGACTCTGCATGTACACTGTAAGCACTGCCCCAGAGCCATAGGTATTTACAGACTCTGCATGTACACTGTAAGCACTGCCCCAGAGCCATAGGTATTTACACAGACTCTGCATGTACACTATAAGCACTGCCCAGAGCCATAGGTATTTACAGACTCTGCATGTAAGCACTGCCCCAGAGCCATAGGTATTTACAGAGCATGTACACTATAAGCACTGCCCCAGAGCCATAGGTATTTACACAGACTCTGCATGTACACTGTAAGCACTGCCCCAGAGCCATAGGTATTTACACAGACTCTGCATGTACACTGTAAGCACTGCCCCAGAGCCATAGGTATTTACACAGACTCTGCATGTACACTGTAAGCACTGCCCCAGAGCCATAGGTATTTACACAGACTCTGCATGTACACTGTAGAGCCAGAGTATTGCAGACTCTGCATGTACACTGTAAGCACTGCCCCAGAGCCATAGGTATTTACACAGACTCTGCATGTACACTGTAAGCACTGCCCCAGAGCCATAGGTATTTACACAGACTCTGCCAACACACTGTAAGCACTGCCCCAGAGCCATAGGTATTTACAGACTCTGCATGTACACTATAAGCACTGCCCCAGAGCCATAGGTATTTACACAGACTCTGCATGTACACTGTAAGCACTGCCCCAGAGCCATAGGTATTTACAGACTCTGCATGTACACTATAAGCACTGCCCCAGAGCCATAGGTATTTACAGACTCTGCATGTACACTGTAAGCACTGCCCCAGAGCCATAGGTATTTACACAGACTCTGCATGTACACTGTAAGCACTGCCTGGGAGCCAGGTATTTACACAGACCTGCATGTACACTGTAAGCACTGCCCCAGAGCCATAGGTATTTACACAGACTCTGCATGTACACTGTAAGCACTGCCCCAGAGCCATAGGTATTTACACAGACTCTGCATGTACACTGTAAG